>NW_022170250.1:8952862-8953427 GCF_008802855.1 Photinus pyralis
GTATCATAAATTTGTCAAGACGATAAAACAAATCCTAGTTCTCAAAGCCTACTATTCCCTGGAAGAGTTTATTAGCGATAATTTAGGTATTAAGTAAATTAAATTAAGTAATCATAATATATTATGTTTATCAATATCATAGTTACATTAAATTATACTTATGATTTCTGACATGTCCTATATCTATTATAATGTTGACCAATATGAAGAAAGACCTCAACTGGAAATTTATCGACAAGGTATAGAACAAAATCATAACAACATTGTCCAGTTACAGATACCAAATCATGAATACCACAACACAAAATACAGAGAGCACCTGCAAAAGATCTACAATAGAAAGAAAGGTTATATGGAGGAGCTACAGAAACAGTAGCAGATGGAGCAGAATAATGAAGAAATTAGGGAATGCAATCCCGCAGCAAAATCTCAATCCCGGTGTTTGCGGGATTGTTAGATGTTAAACCCCCGGGGGTCCCGGTTTTTGCGGGATCCCGCAAAACTTTAAATAAATTGACAAATAAGCAATTCTGTGCGGTTAACTTCTGTATTAAAATAAATCGCT
>NW_022170250.1:8953527-9254486 GCF_008802855.1 Photinus pyralis
TCGAATACTACGCATAGTATTTGAATACTTTGAGAAGTATTCGAATACTACGCATAGTATTTGAATACTTAACCTTCCCTTTTACCTCGCTTTTTACCAAAAAATCGACTACTCCAAAATTTCTCGGGAAAACACTTTTTCTTATTAATTTTCGTGCGTAGAATCCAAAACAATTCGTACTTTTTCCATCAGACTTCTCAATAAAAATTTATAGACTAGAAACCAATTTCGAAAGAAAATTCAAAGGGCTGTAACTTTCGAACAAGTAGCCCACTCTTGGAACTGTTTGAAATTATGGATTCTAGAAGCCACATTCTATAAGAAAATTTTTTCCGGGTCGATCTGAAACAATTTTTTTGTCGGACCTCAAAAAAAGGCAATGTATAACCTTCCTTCTTTACAAAAAATCGACTGCACCAAAATTTCTCGGGAAAACACTTTGGCTTATTAATTTTCGTGCGTAGAATCCAAAACAATTCGTACTTTTTCGATCAGACTTCTCAATAAAAATTTATAGACTAGAAACCAATTTTGAAAAAAAATTCAAAGGGCTGTAACTTTTGATTTAATAGCCCAATCTTGGAACTTTAAAATCATGGATTCTACAGGCCACATTCTATAAGAATTTTTTTCCGGGTCGAGCTGAGACAATTTTTTTGTTGGGCCTCAAAAAAAGGCAGTGTATAACCTTCCTTTTTTTCCAAAAATCGACTGCCCCAAAATTTCCCGGGAAAACACTTTCTCATATTAATTTTGGTGCGTAGAATCCAAAACAATTCGTACTTTTTCCATCAGACTTCTCAATCAAAGGTTATAGACTAGAAACAAATTTCGAAAAAAAATTCAAAGAGCTGTAACTTTCAAACTAGTAACCCAATCTTGGAACTGTTTGAAATTATGGATTCTACGGGCTACATTCTATAAGAAAATTTTTTTCCGGGTCGATCTGAGACAATTTTCTTTTGGGCCTCAAAAAAGGCAGTGTATAACCTTCCTTTTTTACCAAAAATCGACTACACCAAAATTTCTCGGGAAAACACTTTTTCTTATTATTTTTGGTGCGTAGAATCCAAAACAATTCGTACTTTTTCGATGAGACTTCTCATTCAAAGGTTATAAGACTAGAAACAAATTTCGAAAAAAAATTCAAAAAGCTGTAACCTTCGAACTAGTAGCCCAATCTTGGAACTGTTTGAAATTATGGATTCTACAGGCCACATTCTATAAGAAAATTTTTTTCCGGGTCGATCTGAGACAATTTTTTTGTTGGGCCTCAAAAAAGGCAGTGTATAACCTTCCTTTTTTTTCCAAAAATCGAGTGCACCAAAATTTCTCGGGAAAACACTTTTTCATATTAATTTGGTGCGTAGAATCCAAAACAATTCGTACTTTTTCGATCAGACTTCTCATTCAAAGGTTATAAGACTAGAAACCAATTTAGAAAAAAAATTCAAAGGGCTGTAACTTTTGATCTAGTAGTCCAATCTTGGAACTGTTTGAAATTATGGATTCTACAGGCCACAGTCTATTAGAAAATGTTTTTTTCCGGGTTGATCTGAGACAATTTTTTGTCGGGCCTCAAAAAAAGGCAGTGTATAAACCTTCCTTTTTTACCAAAAATTGACTGCACCAAAATTTCTCGGGAAAACACTTTTTCACATTAATTTTGGTGCGTAGAATCTAGAACAATTCGTACTTTTTCGATCAGACTTCTCAATAAAAATTTATAGGCTAGAAACCAATTTAGAAAAAAAATTCAAAGGGCTGTAACTTTTGATCTAGTAGTCCAATCTTGGAACTGTTTGAAATTATGGATTCTACAGGCCACAGTCTATAAGAAAATGTTTTTTCCGGGTTGATCTGAGACAATTTTTTGTCGGGTCTCAAAAAAAGGCAGTGTATAACCTTCCTTTTTTTACCAAAAATTGACTGCACCAAAATTTCTCGGGAAAACACTTTTTCACATTAATTTTGGTGCGTAGAATCCAAAACAATTCGTACTTTTTCCATCAGACTTCTCAATAAAAAGTTATAGACTAGAAACGAATTTCGAAAAAAAAATCAAAGGGGTGTAACTTTTGAACTAGTAGCCCAATCTTGGAACTGTTTGAAATTATGGATTCTACGGGCCACATTCTATAAGAAAATTTTTTTCCGGGTCGATCTGAGACAATTTTTTGGTTGGGCCTCAAAAAAGGCTTCCTTTTTTACCAAAAATCGACTACACCAAAATTTGTCGGGAAAACACTTTGTCTTATTAATTTTGGTGCGTAGAATCCAAAACAATTCGTACTTTTTCGATCAGACTTTTTCAATCTCCAAGTTTCCGAACCATACCGAACGATAGAAGAACACAGAATCATTTGCGATTAAATAGGCGGGAAAACAATTCGCAAACGGCAAACAAGGCACTGAAGACCATTAAGAACAAATTGATACTTTGTAATTTATTGTAGTTGCAAATTTTACATTTTTGTCATAACAGTATAAAAAATAAACATAGTACATTTTCAGTTATTGCTAATTGCGACAAAATGTAATTACATTAACATCTAATGGCGTTGTATGGTTCAGCCCGGACCTTGTGATTTTTCCTGGTCTTTAACTTTCCCCCACCATTACTCCTTGAACCGACAACTCCTAGATCAAATGGCATCGCCGTCTGTTCTAAACTGTTCAGTTCCGCATGTCTTCTAATATGCAACTGGCGTATTTTTACGACTTTTTTAACATTTCTAGCAAACGGTTGAGGGGTTTCTTCGCGCATAACATCGACACCCATTTTTGCGTTTGTAACTGCCTCCCTCCACATTTTCCTCTCTTCAATAATGCGCTTTCGAATTCTGCGACGTAGGACTGGATCTCCCTTGCAAATCTTCATGAAATACTTGCTAGCCAAAGCCGCATTCAGCAACGACTTGTCGTCCAAATACCTGCAACGTATAAAATACAGTCAGAAAAATATATTACAATGAAGAATATGCAACTTACCGAAAGGTTTCAGCCAACATTTCTACTGGAAGCACACAGAGGGCAGGTAACGAGAAAGCTATCAACGAAAACATTCTGCACCGCAACGCAACTGCAACTAATGAAAGGTGTGGGGTGTGAAAGGGTTTTATACGTTCTAGAGAGATGTACATTAAGGGTTGCTCTCGCTTTTGATTGGTTGGGGGTGTGAAAGTTGCCTTTCACTTTCTAAGGTGGTAGAAACTTTCACTTTCACATTTCATCAATATGCTCATAACCGAACTAAAGCCAAAAGTTCAGAAATATAACTTCGGATTACCTATGCATCCTTAGTTTCTGTTAAAGTTCCTTGGGGAGCCTTCAAATTCTTCCGAAGCTTCGGATTCGCTAAAGTATTTGGATTTCTTTCGTCCTTCGGTGTTTTATGATTCTTCTGATCCTTTAGTGGCATTTATTTTCTTTTGTTTTGCGTATCACCTTAGATTATTCAGTTTGTTGAAATGTATTAGATCTTAGATGCTTTGGAATATTCAATATTTATCATTTCTTTGGATATTTACAATTCTTCGACTTCTTACTCGATCTTTTAGTTTCTGAAATTCATTAGATCCATGACATCTACCAAATTAGGTACTAAGTACTTTTGGATTGTTTCTTTTCAAATTTTCTGTTTCTTCCAATTTTTCAGTTTCTTCAAATTCTTTAGATTCTTATGGTTCTGCGAATTGCTTCATTTCTCGCCTTCTGCTGATTTTTTATATTCGTAGGATCCATAATATAATAATACGAGTATCCTATGTAGTCTATGTTGAATCCTTTTAATGTCTTGGAAGTTTTTTATATTTTTATACATTTTTTCAATCCTTTCAGATTGGTCCGATTCTTCAGTTTGCATAGACTCTTCGGATCATAATCTTTCAATTTTTCGAATCTTCTTTCCTATCGTCCAGTTCTCCATTTTTTAGAGTCTCCAGATCCACAGGGTCGTTCGGATTTATAAAAGTCAGTCTCTTTAGAATACCTCGAATTATTCAACTTCTTCCGTTCCTTTACATTCTTACGATTCATTATCTTCTTCATAAGGTCCTTTATATTCTCAAACTTCTTCCGTTTTTCGATTTCCAATTGCATGCTTCGTGGTTACTCCGAAATTCAAATCGTGCGGTACACGTATGCTATAACTCTGTCAATTGCGCCATAACAATTACATTCCAAACCCCTTGATGTGAAAAACCAATGCGAGTCATTTTTGGATTATTGAACACCAAATGCACCAGGCGCATATAAGTGGGTTGAACCTCCCTTCTTGAAACTGTTTAAGTAAACTCGAAAATTCTTTAGAAAAATAATTGACCAACGGCTAGCTCTATGTGAAATAATTTTTTAGTATCCAGTAACACTCGGAATGAAAAAACTGCTCCACTCCATTTTTACTTGACACTTAAATATTTTTGAAAAAGAAAATACGCTATTATATTCGTTATGGCTGACTGTCTGTCCGGCCGAGATCTCAGCAATTGCAATAGCTACAAACTTCAAATGTTCACTAAAAACTGTCTGCTATAGTATAGATGTGCAGGCTCCAGTCTACTTTGAGGTAGATTACTCGTGAGATCGATAATTTTAAACTTTGCTAATAAAATACTGATCTGCATTACCAAAAATGCCTCTTCATCATGCATATGCTGATTTACAAGTTTTTATAATGATGAAGGAATCAAAACTACTTTAACATGTCCCTATTAGACGCTCCTATTTTAAATTAATAAATTCGAAATCACTGAGATGGAGAATTTTACGAAATAAAAAACAAGAATGGAATTTCTATAGAAAATACTTGAAAATAATTTATATCCCTAGGGCCTTAAATAAATTTATTGCACATAATTGCTGTACCAATCTACACAAATTGATGCCCTTTAAAAATCACGCAAAATTTTACTATTTTTTTTAAATTATTAGTGAACAACTTTTTTTCTGTTATGATAGATTGTTAAACGGATTCAAACCAAGCAATTTAATTTGTCCTTTCTTAAAACAATGTTACCTGAAGCGGTTGGTTTCCGGTACATATAAAATTGAATGGGTTTCCTCTGTGAAATGGATACTTCTTAGATTACCCTATGTAGGTCTATTTTTGATAGCCGTCGGATGTCTCGAAATTTCCGCGAAGATGGATGGATTATGCCGAATTCGCAGTTGCAATCAAGTAGCCCTCACTAAGATAATTAGGTGTGATCCAAATCCTTGGTATATGATCTCCAGACATCCGGAATCCATTATGAAAATACGCAAAAAGGACAATCTTTAATTCTACCAAATGCTTACTTTATTATTCCTACAATTCCACTACCAAATCTCCGAACATAAGAATTTCCAAAAAAACTAGATCCAAAGCTACCGTTACACAAAACAGGGGTATTTTGTTGTCTTATCAAATGTTAAAAGCTCACTTTCCGAAAACCTCTCTAACTAAACCCTTCCACTTTTGGTGATTGTCGTTGATATGTTTAAACAGTAACAATAAAGCAACTTCTCCATTAAATACTGTTTTTTCAAAAGCTATTAAATTCGTTAAGGAATAAGAAGAATGGCCAAATTTTAGACTTTTACTGACTCTTTTCCTATACCCAGTTAAAAAGGTGTGCTATTTAGTGGAGGATGAATTTAATTATGAGTATGACCAACATTCTGCTTCGGATAGGTTCTCTTAGGCAACATAATTGACTTCTGGAAGTAGTTAACGGCTGAACATCTTGGTTTACTGTACTAATCGTTAACTAACTACTATAACTTTACTGGAAACTAAAACTTCGCAGAAATCTGAATTGACTAAAATCTTTCCATACGCACTTCTATCCAAATATAATTTGAAATTTACGAAAACTTAAAAAATTTAAAAAGCTTCCGTTACAGTACGTTGGCAATTTTCCAAGGTCGACGGATTGGGTGCAAATTTTGGATATGTGTATTAGGCATACGGAAACGGATAATAACTGACGGATTTTTGAAAAAAAATTTTAGAGTGCCGCAACGGCATCGAATTTTATTTTCAAAAAGCCGCCTAAAATATTTATAAAGTATTCGAAAGACCTTACTTTTCTGTGTACCATCTAAAAAAATTGTGACAGGTTTTCTTACAAAAAAATACAGAAAAAAATGGCACAAAGCAAGAAAGATGCACAAAACAATAGAAGGAATCCAAAACAAACCAATTTTCAATGATGTACCAATAAAATATTGACCGTAATTAATAATTCATCGTTTAAGATATAATTACATCGAAATTATCTACAAGTAAGTGGTCAAGAAAAATTTTCCTGTGGGAATTTGAACAATTTAGTGTTTAGTAATAAAGCGGCACTTACAGAAAATTAATATGACTTTTCGCAGTGTATATTAGGCATAAAGGATGGAAGACTGTCAAAAACGTTCTTTTTTCATATTTCCTTTTAGCGAGGAAGCTGTTCTGTCAAGAATTTGGTTTTTCTGTTAGGTTTTAGCACGTACTTATGGCAGAAACTTATACGCTGATTTTCAACAAACGCTTTTGCCAAAACGGTCCGTCAGCTTACATTTTAAAGTTTGTAGGAAATTTTATGGACTTATACTTAGGGTTAATCCTAGACAAGAATTGCACCTGGAAGGAACATATACAATCAGTTAAAAAATATACTTATATGTCACTAAGGAAATTTTACCTCCTAAAGTTTGTCTGTCCAATGGAAGTATTAAAATCTGTTTATTTCGCATTGATAAACAGCAAACTGGAATATGGGCTACGCTGCTGGGGGGGAGTATATCAATCATTAATCCAACCACTTCTTATATCTCAAAAGAGAGTTATAAGACAAATTTTTCAAATCAGAAGAAATGAGCATTCGTTTCCTTATTTTACATTGCTGCGGGCACTCCCTATCAGACATTTGTATGTATATAGAGTCCTGCGCATTTTTTATATGAGAGGCGGCCAAAAAACTGCAAATGAGGAGGTTCACTCGGCAAGACTGAGGAAATTAAATCGTGTAGCACTTTTAAAACCCACGTGTGAGGCATTTAAAAGATTTTACAGTTACACCACTTTATCGTTTTTCAATAAGCTGCCTCTTGAAGTTAGTAACGCAAACAACTTGACCAAGTTCTTAAAGAATTTAAAAAATTGGCTGTTTACATTAAATTTTGATGAAATAGAAAAACTTTTGACTAAAAATTGATTTCCTCTACGTCACTTAAAAAGCACTTATGAATTAACATTTTTATTTTTATTATTTTTTTTAAATACATCCAACTTATGTTTAAATCAATTGCTTATTCTATAGAGTGTATCTATTGTAGTTCCTGCAATGCAACTGATATGTTACTGTGTTATATTTTTTATAGAAGGTAACCTCAACACAGCATTGCTCGGAGGTACCTGCCATGTGTCACGTAAGAAAATTTTCTGTTACGTAAGCTATACTTTTTGTTTGTGCTCCGTTGTGATACATGGAAATAAAGATTTACTCTCTCTTACTCTCTCTCTCTTATAGGAAGCTCATATGAGATCTTCAAGACAATTCAATATTCTTCAAGAAACGTTAGCAAACCTGATTTCTCATCCCCCAATTATACGTACGTGGTATAAAAGTTACCGCCTTTAAGTACGAATTAGTTGAATAAATGAACTTTATGGTAAAAAAATATAAATACAAAATAATATATTATGAGCCCGATTTTTCCTACAAAATAAAATTATGAATTCCAATTTAAACTTCTTTGTCGGTATCTTACATTTAATTTGCTTGAAACCTATATAAAACCCATTCTCGTTGGCGGCACATAAAATCGGACATAAAAATGATTTTATTTTGCATTCCGCGTTTGCTTTTTATTGGCGTTAGTTGATGGAATACGGGGATGTCTGTAAAACATTCTGTCGCGTTTTTAGCGTACGTTATTGTTTGCAAAAGTAGGCGTCCTGTCAACTGCAAAAGAATTGTGATCTTATTAGAACAAGTATTGCTCACAGTGTGGGTAGCAAGCGTGCTTGTTGGTAGTTTCCAATTTCGTATTTAGACGAACACAAAATTAAAAAAAAAACGATTCAACCAACACGCGACACCTTTAGATTACGTTTTTAAGTCCATCTTATTCTGATCACTTGTTGGTGGGACCACCCAAGTAAAAAATCGGCAATTTATGTGATGCGGTTCTGTTTGAAGCGATACTTACAGAAATTTAACACTCAAGTATCGGTCTATGCCATTTTAATGGTTTCCTTTGTGGTTTCTTTCGAGTAATCGGCAACGGAAACAAAGATCTTCCTCTCACCATTACTCCCCTAAACTTTATGGTCAAATAAAATTGTATTATGTCGACCATCTAGTTGCGCTTCATACATTTTTCTTCACGGTATACGTATAGGTAATAGATGGTCAAGAGAAATTTTATGACCAAGTAGCCTATTGGTTGAAACACTCGTTATTTCGCCTAATCATAATATTTTTCCCAAGGAGAATGATGTAACTTATCTTCTTTAGATCTGTTGTTTTTGTTAGAACAATCGGATGTTGTGAGTTCTCGAATTAGTTTGGCTCGAGTCTGAATACTATTTCTTTCCTTATGGAGGATATAATTGAATTTTCAACTACGTGTGAAATTCTATGACTCATTAGTAGGAGGAGGATACTTTCTAACTCGAAGGACCAATTTTCAAATGAGTATAACTTTTGTTTAAACAGTGATTAAAAAAAAGCTCTGCAATTTTGTTCCTTAACTCATCAAGTATGTACACAACAAATTTCATGGAATTCTCTCCATTTTAGTTGTCCGGCCAAGAATTGCAGTGGATTTTTTTAAATTTCTAACTCAGGATTTTCATGTTCTAAACCCTCAGATACCAGATTTAGTCGAAATCGGAATTCCCCACTTAGGAGTTTTCGAAAAGAAGCGTTCCCTCAGTTTATTTGGAAAAAGTGCTTGCTATGATCCCTTTTACCGCCCAATTTTGGTTTACATACTTAAATGTAAAACCCTGTATTTAGTTCAAAGGACGAAAAATTGCATACTCAACAAATAATCTAGCCAAGTGTTGTGCTTCTCATTTTAGATATGCTAGTTTTATTTGGTAAAAAAATCGTTTTCTCAAAGAAAAGAAAACACCCAAAAAATTATTTTTTTTTCATTGAAAATAGGCATGCTGATCAAAAAGTACTTACCACACTATTATCTTAGAATTAACAACAAATACAATAATTAAAACATGTATGAACGGTTATGTATAAATAATTGGATGTGTCACTTAATGTCGCTTGAGCGTGACCAGATTAGACATTGATAAATCAAATAAATTGCGTTCCGCCCGCAAGGTACCGAACATTATATTGTACAGAGTATTGCAGAAATTTACGAGGCGACTCCTCAAGGATAATAAAATCGCACTCACCCTAAAGCGACCGGCAGATATTAACAGCTTTGACAGGTAATAAGTAGTTTGTAATATTTATTCGAGATCAAATTACGTGCGCGATCTTAAAATACGTTAAAAAACAACTTATACAGGATTGGTACTATGCTATTAATGTACGCGTTTTTATCAATGACCGTCTAATTATAAATGAAAATTCGCAAAAAGTTTTAATTAATTGAACCTACCTATTGCTAATTCTATATTATTGCGAAGTATTAAGACCGGACATAATTACATCGTTCGAGATTTATTTTCGTATCTGTATTTTAAAAGTACGGCCGAGCTGCGGGGATTCTTTATTTTGCACAGATTTCATTTCTGTATCTCGATGAAATTCTTTCGTAATTAGATACTAAAGGTAGTATTATTGTGAGTTAGTGCGCAATTAATGGCCATCATCGAGAAGGGAGAGATTATAATTGCCACGGGAATTTACACTGCTATCGCCTCTAACCTATAGAGAAAACCTCCTCAGGAAACTTTTCAGTTTTGAACTCTATGAATCTATGTATTTTACTATTCTTGAAGTTGAAATCGTTGCGAGGGCTGCTGATAGCTCTCTGGAATCGTGCAGTTGTAGTAAGGGGGGTCAACTTCTTTCAACTGTAATCTTCTTAAAATTTTTCACTTTTTGGTTCTGTTTTTTTTTGTAGTTGTGTGGCGAAATGAAATTTCCTCGTGAAAATTAAAGCGACTTGATAAAAAATAAAAATTAGAGATAGAACAATTCTTTAATCTTCCAGAAATGCATTATCATTTAACAGAAAATAAAAAAAAACATAACCTTGACTGCACGCTGGTATTGGGAAATTTTTTTATGTTAAAACGTAACCAGACCCATCATTAAACAAATATAATAAAATTTTGATGAACTTAATTAACAATTAAACACCCAAGTCCATTCTAAAAGTCCCAATTTCAAACACGAATCCCAAAAATTTTTTTAGCTTTTCACTCGCCTTTTAATTTTAATAAATATTTTTGAAATCTTCTTAGGAAGCATTAAACCGTTAATGATTCCTCCATAAATCTTGAAAATGGTCTTACCCTCATTGAAATATTCTTTAGAAACCCTTTTAAAACATACATAGAAATTTCCATAGACATATTAGGGCGATTTTCTCTCTTCTATGGGCCCATGTAATAAAAACAGGTTTTGCGAACCAAACGGTTATTAAATCGATCAAGCTGTAGGGTTTTTGCTTATGAAAAGTCCAAACAGAATGTTTGAAAATTGAAATCGTAGCGAGCTTTTCGGCTGCATTTCCACTGACTGACTGAAATTGAAAAAGAAACTGCCCGTAGACGCTTTTGGTATTTTAGTATGTTCTCGAACGGTAATATTCAAAATAATGTCGATTGAAAGCTACAATTTATTAACTATAAAATATTATTTATGTCTATATACACAATCTATTTAGAAACAGTACACCTTACGTCTATTCCAGCCTAATCGCGTACTTTTAAGGCCACTAAACTGTTCTTTTAGTTTTTATCACGTATAAAGACTAGAGAGGCCATTAAGCAAATTGTTATGAATGAAACTATACTTGTTATAACCGTTTGGCCATAAATTATCTTGCCTGGTTAATTTTTTTTAAAGAAGACCTCGTTGATAACTTCCTTTAGAAACGAACAAGGTGTGTCCCGAATTAGGAAAGTTATAATCTACAACTGTCATTTCAATTTTGAAATCATCATATGATTCCGTTAACACATAAATCTAACGGTCATAATTTCATTTATTCACTACTAAAACTTTGTACCACAACTCTCGGTAGTGGTCGCATATGAAATGAACGGGGTATTTTAAAGAACAATGGAAGTAGATAATCTAATGTAAACAGTAAACTTACCTTCCCTTAGAAAGGTCCCTCTGCAATCTACGTCTAGGGGTGGTAGGCAGTCTGACTGGTCGTCTTTCGCGTTCGAGGGTCATGTAAACCAACATCGCGACTGTTTCGCCAGTTCAGCCACCGAGGGGCGCCAGCCCCGAGCTGGCGCTGAGCTCTCCTGGGCCTCCGAACACTCCAGTCGGCGATTGGGGTTCAATGCGTCGTCGGAAGGTCTCTTATCTCGCTGGGGGTACCGAAGCCGGTGGCACAGTGCAGTGCTATTCGGGAGGTTGTGGGTTCAAACCCCGCTGCCGACTGTTCTGTCTGGGGTTTTGTCAGAGGGTTTTCCCCAGACGTACGTCGCTTCGTATGATGCTATAGTAGTATTATGTTCAAATCTACTAGGCCAATGCTGGAATAATACTCTTCCTTCTCAGTACCCTAAATCCGTTCCTTCCGTCCCCGTCCTTAACTTTACCCATCCTTACATTCCCGTTCTTTGGCTGAAGAGGGTCCGGAAACCCTGAGCAGGCCGTTTCCAGCATCCCTTGGGGTGTCGGAGGAATTAAACTCGTTGACCTTCCTTCCTTCGCTGGGGGTACGTCGGGCTCAGATGCTGATGGTCTAGGTCCGGCGTTGAGTAAAGCCTTCCTTCACTCAGGGGAACTACATCCGGCGCGACCGACCCCCAAGTTAGGAAAGCGCGTGGAGAATACGTTAGTCCTTTAGACTAGTCCAAACACGTGCTCTGGGCCAATTTAAGGGCGCATATGAGGGTTTTCTGATCGGTGGTAGTGCTTTGAAGCGGAAGATTTGTTCGACCCAGTACATCGGTGGAAGCGCTCGTCTTCTGAATGCATTGGATACTCCGCACACCAGGATTCGAGCGAGCCAGCCGATCAGTGTAAGTATTCCGCGCCTGGGCTGTCTGAGCCCACCGCGTTGGAAGACTTCCCTCATTGTGAGGGTGGGTTTTTACAAGGGAGGATACGTGGTATTTCGCCTAGATCATACCACGACTATCGTTAAGTCACACAGACGGCTGTTGATGCGACCTGAAAAAGTCTGTACCTAGGGAGTGCCACCGATACGATACGATACGTAGATATACAGTATGTCTGTATAGGGGAGAACCACTTTATTGCGGATTTGGGTTACGTATTCCAGGCCTCGGCGGGCCCGAGCGGCATAAGGCCCCCTTCATGGGGGGTTACGTTATCAGCGTGGGTGCTCCCGGGACAAAGAGAGCCCTTCACGTGATAAGACTCTTGCACCCCATCGTTTAGTTCTACGCATGAGGGAGGGATTGCACAGGAAGATACGTAGCCGGGTGGCACATGAGGTCCTGGACGTGAGAAGATCCTCGGTTCTCGTTAACCCACTAACTGTTGCATGTTTGATTGTTGCTGAGTAACATAATAAGAATAGATAGGTAGCTGAAAGCAAGACAGGAGTGCTCCTTGTGTTTTTTGTCATTACAGTGGTCCATGCCGATGGTAACCATGGAGACCATGTACTTCAATTAATGTGGATTAATTTGAATTAATGTGAATTAATTTGAATTAATGTGAAATAATTTGAATTAACGTGAAACAATTCGTATTAACGCAAAATAATTTGAATTAACGTCAACGATTGAGATTCCTTAAGTCAGAAAGGTCTGAAGGGGTTGAGAGCAATGAAACGACTGTTCTAGCCGTAAAAACTTCGGCAATCGTACTTTCAGGGTTCATTCAAAAATAGTCTCTACTCTCTGTCCACTTTGAACACACTCTCAGTTAAGACATGACTCCAGTAATCGTTTCCGAGCAAAATCTGGATATCCGATGAGGATTTTCTCATATATCTGAGAGCATTATTCCTTTTTCTTGCAGTTTATTCAATTAAGGTTCTTCAGGAACACAGAATTGATCATTGCAGAGAACTCTTTTTGCCAACAGTTTGAGAACAAAGCCCTTCCTTTCTCCTTGTTTTAGTCCTACTGCGAACTTGTCGTATTTTTCAATACCCCGGTTGCATTAGAAATGTTAACTTTCAAAGTATTTAAGAGGATACTGATGACTCACATTCTGTTGTACTTTCTCTCCCGCTATAGCATCCTCTTCCTTCGATGACTACTGCGTGTTGATGGGTGAGCACATAATTTGGTAACGATTGAGGTTACATGACTCACATCAGACTTTTTTCTTGCATTCCTTGGAGGAGTGACCAATTTTCAAGCACTTGAAGCACTATTTTCTGCTTATTTTCATAGGCCATTTCTATCGCCTTCCAATATTCGGCGTTTGGGATATTTACCACCAAAAATGCAGCAATGCAATCCTTCTCCATCACATTTAATAACAATCCGGAGGCTGTGGAAGCATTATCTTCTTAAGCACTTTACGTTCAGGGGAAATCTGAATTTCATTCTTTACGTCTTATCGCATGAGGTCTCTCAAAAAACTCAACCTTGATTTCTGCGGCCCCAATTGAGATCAATTTTGAGCCGAAAGTGTACTTCTCTGCCAAGCACAAGGTAGCGACTTGGGAAGGCTTGATTCAACCAGAGGGTATAACATTTTAGAGATAGCGATTAAATAAAACCGTTTTTGAGCAACTTGAGCACTTCATATTGAAATTTTTATCTAATCCCTTAATAATACTTTATTGTTTATTTTGATTTCGAAAGAATGTCATACCCGGATAAAGAAGATAATGCGTCAAGTGTTTTCTCTTGGTACATTTCGTTACGAAACAACTTTGTTTGTGAAATTTGCATAAGTTCTCCTACTTAGTGAAAAATCGACTTTTCTACTTTCGTAGTTTTCTTTTTGCACGATCTGGACGTTTGATACGGTTACGCTTAAAAAATACTGATTTGTAAATACTAATCAGTTGACAATAAAAATATTGCGAACATTTCTCGTTCTGGTTTTTGTTGTTAAATACAAAAATTGTAAAGGGCGTCCTGCGGAAGCCCAGGCGGAAATGGCCTTCTGAAGATCAAACCTTTAACATATTTGTAGGTACTTTTCGACCCCAGAAAACAAACTTCAGTCATCCACCTCATCTTTGAAATTCTAAAACTTCAGCTATTAGGGTGGATGATGTTCTCTGTGATAATCTATCCAGTAAAAGTGAATTTAGCAAATTTCGCAATCTACAACCTCGTTAGCGACTTTTCCAATTCGCATTCCCAAAAATAATTGAGCATTTTCGTTATATTACCCAATTCTCACATTTACCAATGTAATAGAAACAGAATCTTTAATATATGTACTTTCTTTCCGCTTAATAAATAACGATAGAAATGATTGGGTACAATTACGCAAATTGAAATTGTAATAATCTCCATGTATAGGAATGGAATTAAAGAGGTGTAGCTGCTCGATAATTACACGATCTCGAAAATGCAAATGTCAAATTTGCTTACAACTCGTTGACGTCTTTAACTTAATTGCATGTTTCTCGCTCGACTATTCAAGATATTAATTAATCGGCGTAAAAATTAGTGTGTGCTTCCGCACAAAATGGAATGGAACAAAAAAAGTCACCACCGCCCACCATTAATCACGAACGTCAATTTACACACAGGAATTTGCTGTAAATTTGAAAATAGAGCAAAAGCGTTGTTGTAGATGAAGTTTTATTGTTGGCGAAATTAATTTATAAATGTTCAGTCACGATAATTGATTAACAACCTGTTTGACAGTTTAAAATTAAAGGCAATTGTATAAGGTCATCTTGCGTTGTCATCTACATGCATATTTTTACAATTGTTATTTGTTGCCATTAAATAAACATTAAATTAAATGATTATTTACTATGCAGATAATTAATATTTTACTGTTATCTCATAAATAATTCATTTTGTTAAGTTACCAGGTGGAGCGGAGAAGAATAAGTTGCCTAACATATGGGCGGCTTCTTCACCACAATATCTTCTTTATACATAACATTCTTCCGTGTATTTGACTAAACTCCTCTCAAACGCCTGGACGGATTTTGATGACATTTTTTTTGTGCCTCTGTGTTTCCTCGGATGGCTTCGATTCACAATTGGACCATCTGATGATAGGATTTTTTTAAAACTCCTTTTTCATTCTGTATACTGGGTTTCCCTTAGCCAACACATTCCTTCCCCTCTTTTGTCTGTAGGGTGGTAGAGGAGAGTCCATCCAAGTGATGTATTGGTAGTACTCCGTTGGGAAAAGGTGTTTTGGAGATCCGATCGCACTCACACCTCCATTTCGATTGAGAAACCTTTACCATCACCTTATCGACGCCCCCTACCATTACTTAGGGTAAAAGATCTTCATTTGGAGGCTTGGAAAATACGGGGTGGACTAAACGCTTGAGCGATTGGTCCGCAGAGGACCCACTCCTTGAAAGTGTTTGGCTGAGATCGCCCTTAAGAACCTATCCTACTCCTTGTAAATTTTGGACGGTTTGGGCCCTGGCTAATCGCATTAAAGCCGATGAACTCGTTTGTTGTGGTTCGCTATCTCGGACTGCATAGATTTAGGAAATTAGCCCAAAACATTTAGGCCACACCACAAATTTGTTATTATGACTTTCTGAAATCATTTATTGAGACATTTTCCTTGCGCCTAGTGATATGGCGAAAGCCATAATCGAGAAAGCCATAATCGAGAATTCTAAACCAGTACTTGCTAAAAAATTTATGTGCTATTAGTGTGGATGCGCCAACAACGGGTGGAGGATAAGTGTTCTTTGCTCGCCTCGGGACGACTTATCGATAATTGGCCCTGCGCACTTGACGATGGAAAGTAATCTCCTCTTTTTTTGGGCAGAGTTGAGTTCTATGACGGATACAAGCTCCGTTCAACAGTCGGGCTGTAATTTGTCACGTGTATCGGAACGTGCCTTAGACCCTTTACATTGAACTCGGAAGCTCTCGGCGATAAGAAGCTCAATCATCTGTTTATTGCTTGTAGATGAAAAGGGGGACCTGCTTCAAGGACCATTATGGCCCGTTGGATAAAAACGGCTTTTTCAGGAGCAGATATTTCCTTTCCGCCGGGAAATTTGTGGTCGGCGGTAGCATCCTCCAGATTGGAAAATGCCTCTCGATTTATTCCTGAAAATGGACAACTGGTTCTTAAAATTTATTAGAAGGTTATTCAATGGGCTCTTAGCCTTCTTCGGTGTGAACTGACGGATCCTCTTTCACTTTCACTACATCTACTTTGTTACAAGAAAATTTTGTTACTTCACAGTACGCCTTTACGCGTCGTCAGAAACCAGACACGTTTCCCGACACACGCATCGATATTTTACCCTCCGGGAGAACAACGTTGGGGTTGGGTATTACGGGCTGCCAGTGAGGGCAGGATTAATGGCGACCCCTTATAGATCTGAAGAATACATTTACATGCCTCAAAAAACGTGAAAATAGTATAATCTGAAGAATAGGAAGCACTTAAGTAATAGCGAAAGAATCATAAGAACCGTGTGATTTTGATAAAGAGTATCATGCACTCGAAAACCCCAAGAAATATTTAGGAAAAATGATAAGGAGTGACTCGATGACTAAAATGATGGGTTCTTTATATTCTACGCAGAAACTGTATATTATCCCTAACTGTATGGTTGTGAAATGTATGTGTGAAGTGTTTACATGCAATTCCAAATTTTGATGCCTACGGTGAATCTTATCTACATGAGATAATGCTTTTCTGTTGTTCGTACTCTGAAGTGTTTATTTATGATGGTCGTGTATATTTTTAAATATATATCTTGTACCTGACTCAGTCGCTTTGAATGCATGACATAAACATGGTTCAGGACCTGATACGTAACTGACAAATTTAAGCTGAGCTTAGCTTTAAATCCATTACAGGAACCATGGATTTTAAAGTAGGATTAAGCTCAGATTAATTTGGTCTGGGAAACTGACTATCAAAAGTGGCAACATGTATTCTATATTTACAGTTTTTTAGTAATTATTGTTCAGTATTTACATTTTTGAAACTGCAACAGAAAGATCTTGTTCCATCCTCAAACTGCACCTTCTGTGATCCACCTGAACTGCTTTTACCTTTGGAGAAATTGCTCTAAGGGCAATCAACTTGTGAAAATCTATACCAATTCACTAATGGATGACTTCGCCGAAATTAGGGAAAAATTGAAAAATTTTCCTAAATCCAATCCCACAGGACTACACGCACTATTTTTTAAACTGTAATATTCATTTTTTCAGTTGAACACGAAGTTGAACTATTTCAACAAGTGTAAAGCATGTAATTTGTATCGATCTTGGAGCAGAAAATACTTCCAATTCCTCTATGGTTTGTTATCTGGAATATGGAGTTCCTCCTGAAACTACGTATTCGCGCCGACTGGGAAGCAGAAACCGAATAATAATTCCCAGATTTCTTTATCAAAACTTGATGACAATTTCTAGTGAACATGAGGGATCATTAAGTATTGGGCCCGCTTGAGAAGGATAGTATGCTAACTAGGAAGGGTAGTCTAAGGATTTGAAGCGAAAATGGGATAGATCTTGAGAGCTAAAGGGGAACTTTAGGAACAGATTATAAGAACCTGAGCTTCATTTGAAAAGATGACTTAATGGAGGTGTAGAGAGGAATTGAGAAAATCCTAGCTGGAGTATGACTACAATTTAAGAGGGAAGGTTAAATTAAGGCAAACTTGAGAAAACTTTATCTAACTTGAAGAGAACTTGAACTTGAGAGGAAGCTGGATAAAGATTTTGCGAGAGCTAGAGGAGAAATTTGGGGAAGTTTACGAAAGAATTTGAGAGCAACATGAGAAGTGTGAGAATGACTCGAGGAACAAACACTTGGGAGAATGAGGAGGATTGTACATTACCTAAACCGCATTGAAATATAAAATACACGATTGTAATGTTCTAATGTAATAAAATTTAAAAACAATAAACCAATCTTGTTATTAAGTTACACATTGCAGCCAGTGCTATAAATAACCATAAAAGATAATAGTATCATTTTATCGTTGAACATTTTCTCGTACATGTCAGGATGGCCGAGCGGTCTAAGGCGCCAGACTCAAGTCATACTTGCCCGCGATGCGGGTTCTGGGAATTCTGGTCCTCTATGAGGGCGTGGGTTCGAATCCCACTTCTGACAACTTTTTTCTCAATGTATTTACTTACACCACACATTTCAGAATACTGCTTTGGCAAAAGGAAGGAGCAGTGGTTTCTAACCATGTCCATTACGTAAAAATGTTTGTAAAATTGCTATCCTCTGACTCTTCGGCCAATAACAAAGTGTAACAACAAAATCGCGATTTCAAACCCAACCAACCACAGAATGTGATCTTCTCTACTGTTAAATTTTTAACATGTTAATATTATGTTTCGCCATATATTACGTATAAAAAAAGTTGTAAAATATATTATAAAAATGTATGCCAAAAGCGTTTGTTTTATCAAGAAAAGAAAATTCGCAAGAATCAATCCGTTCCTGTAACACTAATGGAGAATGGGTGCATCGAGAATGAAGATAAAGTTTGGGCTTTTGAAGGATCATCGGTGTATGTATGTTTTTCTACCCCCCGAAAAAAGGATACCCTGTATAGAGGGATGGGATGTAGTATTCTTTTGAAAGTGAAAGAAATTTGGGTCTCATTTAATATCAAAATTTAGGCATTGGGGCATTCTCTTCTGTCGGGATTTTACGAAAAGTCTCCTTTTTGGGCATTAGGGAGAGAATGGATCGGATGGTTAGAAAACGAGCTCAAGCTTGTAAAGAGAAAGGAATGTGAAGCGTTGGCTCAAGCCAATTTAACGATAAAGAAGGCCTTACATTCATAAAAGGAACGCTCTTGCACCGATGTCTTATGAGACGTGGCGTCACATTTTTTTAAGAATTAAAAAATTTAAAAAAATGCGCTATCGTTTGCGTTTTGTCCGTCCGTCCGTCTATCCGGAGCCACTTCCGTCGTGTTGAACTACTTTTAGAGAGAATGAGCCTAGACCTTGTAGATTACAGCAGAACGATTCCAAGAAAACACCGATACACCAATGGAATTAATCAAACGGCCCCTGGATTTCGCGGGGCCGGTGAATGGACCCCAACTTTGTGTCGTTGTCGACGCATACTCAAAGTGGATCGAGATCATACCTACCAAGTCGACGACAACTTCTTGGTGCATCCAAAAACTAAAAGAATTGATCTGCCATTTTAAAACGCCCTACAATAGAGTCTCTGATAATGGTCGGCAGTCATGGAGGCTGTTCTGGGTCTACATCTCCACGCGAGAGAGCAGGCCACTTTTGACTGTGGCAGCCTTGCGTCTGGAAAATAAGGGGTTGTTGAATAGTAGAGGTGGGCCACATTCGAATAACTGGTGAGGCGATTAAGCGATTGCCTATCCTATAGAAGGGCGATCGGACTGACTCACTCCTCAATACATAGTAGGGGAGAACTATCACATCTTTCCTGATGAGTATGGGGCATCCCAACCAGACATATTCATCTTCACGGATGGATCTAAAACAATTGAAGGAACATGCACTGGAATTTACTCCAAAGAACTGAACCATATCACCCAACCCCGGTCTAGGACATTAGGGCGCCGTTGAAGAGGCGCGACCTTGGGCGCTGCCGTTAGGGCGGGAGACAAAAGGGCGCGAGGAACAAAAGGGCGTGGGTGATAAACGCGTGGAAACATAAGGGCGCGAGGACATATGGGCGCGGAACAAAATATATCTCTAAAAATATATTGCAGTTAGTGTTAATATTTTATATCATTACACACGGCGTTCGAGATACCAAAAACATATAATGCGCAAACGTACATACACTATCATCTGGCAACATTGTGCAACATCGGTTTTTTCATCGGCACAAAAAGGCGAATTTACCAAATTGAAGCTAAAATCCAATTTTACATAAAAATACCTAATATAAGTATTTTAAATGTGAATATTTGCCTGAATCATATCAACGATCCGGCCCCCCCTACCGGGGGCACGTCCCCCACTGATTCAAATCGAGTTTTCTTTAGAACTACTCATCGGATTTGAAAAATAAAAGCAGAATGAACATTCTTTTCGAACTATCTAACGTTTACCACCTCTTCCCATTTAAAATTTTTGGGGTGCAATTCACACCCTTCTCAGGTTTAAAGTTATGTAAGTAGTTATTATTTAATTTAAATGTCCCCCTTAAAACTAAAATTGATTTGTTAGAGCAATTTCTGGCAAAACTCGAGGCAAAACTGTCGTTATAAGTGGGCAAAATTGGCATTGACTGTTTTTAGTGAGCCACCATGTATAATAACTTCTACGGACATTTTCCACAGAACTTGATTAAATATTCCATTAGATGAAAGTACAAAATAAATTTTAAACATATGGCTATGTAGGTACTAATAAGAGTATATTAACTAACAAGAGATTAAAAAGAGTTTTTGTTCCTGAAAGAATGGTTTAAAGCTCGAGGCTTGCCGAGGGCTTTAATATTCTTGAGGGAACAAAAACTAGTTTAATCCTAAGTGTTACTTATACTATTTTTTCCAATACCGACCGATCTGAATACATTTCAAAAGTAATAAAACTATGAATAAGTAAGGTAGGCTTTTCAGGAT
Organism: Photinus pyralis; assembly: GCF_008802855.1. Lineage (NCBI taxonomy): Eukaryota > Metazoa > Arthropoda > Insecta > Coleoptera > Lampyridae > Photinus > Photinus pyralis. The sequence goes on from NW_022170250.1 coordinate 8,974,363, forward strand.
GTCATAGTTACGCTCGCTTGTTTGTAACTGTCAACAAAAATTAAGAATTTTTTATTTTGTTGTTGAGACGGAGAAGAACACAGTTATTTGGCATTACCTATATAGGAAGAGCTGGATGTACAGGGTGTAAATCGAAAAGTGGAACATAGGCGTTTAACATGGGAAATTACTTTTTCTTTGCGCAAACGTTTCCTAATTATTTTACGCCAAAAAAAACTTCAAATAAAAGTTATAGAGATATAAATTCTACATCTAAATCATCTGAAACGATTATTCTACCTCTTCTTGTACGCGAAAAAATTAATTATAAAGATTCTGTTTTCACGAGTTTTTAGTCTAAGTAGCCATGGACTATGATAAAAGAAAAACATAGTCCATGGGTACTTAGACTAAAAACTCGTGAAAATAGAATCTTTATAATTAATTTTTTCGCGTACAAGAAGAGGTTCACATGATTTAGATGCAGAATTTATATCTCTTTAACTTTTATTTGAAGTTTTTTTGCGTAAAATAATTAGGAAACGTTTGCGCAAAGAAAAAGTAATTTCCCATGTTAAACGCCTATGTTCCACTTTTCGATTTACACCCTGTACACTAAGGCCCTTTATAAACTGTGCTTTTCATATTACCTGTTCTGAAAATAAAGAAAATGAATAGGTACTCTCTGAATGTGAAATCAAAAATGAGGGATTAACATTTTTTTAATCCCTAGGGATTAAAATTACCTATTAATGCACAAAAATTAGGGATTAAATTCAATAAAAACGTGTCGGCATGGGAAAAATAGGAAAGGAAAGAAATTTTTTTTTTCGAGATGAATTTACACAGGAGATGAAAAGAAAGATTGCATATTCATTCCACTTTCTGCGTTTTTCTATCCCAAAGTTCATAGGCTAAAATGCACAATGGATTATAATGCTGTCTTAATTAACTAAAACAAGTAGCCCTTTTGATTTAAGTCAAGTGATACATCTTCAGAAAGAACAAACTAACTTATGTCCATTGAATTATACAAAAAAGTTTTTCCCTGTGATATGGGTTATCAAATTTTTCTTGCTACGTTAGTACCCAATGAAAGTATGCAAATGACAAAACCCGGCGAAGAAGAATGCGGCAAGGTATCTTCACTAAAATCTCGTAAAATTTTACATTAAGGAATTTGCATCGAGCACGTTTTATGTGAAAGAATGTTAAATATACTTATAAATATCTAAGCACTTTATCGATGCATTTACACCGCCTAAAAATAAAGATAATTTCGTATCATCCACAAAATTACCATGCCGGCATAAATTGTAACGCTCGGGTTTGGAAACATAATAATTCTAATTCAATTACGGTTATAAATTGTCCTTTTACCTCAATCCACGGAGAAATTAAAATGGAACATTGGAGACATTAACATTCTCTTTGTCGATTGATGTTAACGAAAAGTATACCAGGGAACGAAAGGTCCCGCGAAGAATGAGGAACTTATAAAAATGTTGAGAATACGATCTGTTGAAAGTTGTACGTGATGGTCCAATTTATCCTAATTAGCGCACTTAAAATGCCGAGACAAAAAAAATTATGTGGAGCATTGAGGTAACAATTACATGTGGATCGCTACCGTAAATTAGACTCCAAAAACAGCAATTAATAAATGATGAGTACCGTTTTAATTAAAATTTGATGTTTTTGTTGGTTATATTAATATCGAATATTAATTGCAGTATGGTTGAATTGAAGCATAAACCATAGCAAATAATGTCTTCTTTCTCACAATGAGAAGAAGTTGTTTTGTTGAGCCACGGACCGATAAACATGACAATAAAGCAAGGTCATTTATATTTTCTTTTAACATTTTTCTTCTTCATCGTCTATAAAAATATCGGAACGGCCATCGTAATGCTATTGAATTCCATTCTGTAATTGATAATTATAACTGGAGTATGCGACAAAAAGCATTGTTTGACGAAGTGAACGTTTGCGATTTGAGGCACATATTCCAATTAAATAACGTTTGTAGGTTATGCAAATACAAGGATAATTATTACTTTAAAAGATCCGTAATCGTGCTTTAAGTGATTTCAAAAGTGCACTACCTATAAAGTTACATGAAGTAAATTACAATATTGTTAGTAGCACAATTTTGAAAAGTCAAGGAAAACTAGATTAATCGGCTTATCAATAATAATCACTTTGTTGTGTGCAAAACTGAATGGTAGGAATTTTATTATTATTACAGAAATACTATTGCAGTTGGTAGACTTGCGACGTTATAAACGATCGTCCTTGGCCATTGTTGCTATTCAGATGTCACAACAAAAGATGCGAAGAACGCGGGACAAAATAAAGAGGCTATAAAGTCAATATGATAAAAATACTATTTATTATCGAGACTCTTGTAACTACAATAAAACAAAATATTCCTCTCTATATGCACTGCTACTATTCACTTGTTACAAAACCAGACTTTACCATTGTATGCAGGCAAGTTCAATGCATACCTACTTTGCTATTAGCTTCGATACCTTTAGAATGAAACCACTTTGTAACCTTGAAAGAGTTTGTATCCAGAATTGGAATAGAATTTACAGCTAATTGATCGTTTATGAACTGAAAGGATTGAACATCTGCATTAGGTCACATTTTAATCGTTCTTCGGCTAAGGGTCAAAGTATTTTGGGAGTTGAATCTTGAAAGTGTATCATTAATTAATAACTACATTTGAACTGAGCCTAGGGATTTAAGCTACAGACGGATCACCCTGCTGAAGCTATTTCGAGCTTTCACTCCGAAAGGGTAAGAACCAGAAGAATGTCGTACAGAAAAAATACACTGTGCGATATACTTAAATGCATTTTTTAAAAGCACCATGATCCCTAGGACCTTTTATGACTTTGAATAACTAGAGAAGTTAGAAACTTAACGTTGGGTTCGATTGCATAGCGTTTTTGACCTGCCATCCAAAGAATGATAAGAAAAGCGTAAAATCTTTTAGGAAATAGTATCGTCGTAAAACTCCAAATGGCGCGGCGCGGTGGTGACTGTCCTGAATACCAACTTTTTTAAGAAATATTGAATTTTTTCATGATTAGAAATAATCAATACAAATACCTTACTGCAGCTATTAATTAAGCAGGACAGATTTAACATTCCAAAGCTACACGTCGGTCTAGTCACTGAAAAGAAAAATGAGTCTTTAATTATTTATAGTTGCTTTAGCATTACGCCTTACAAGCAAATGAATGTTTTTGTAATTTCGTTATCAAATACTTATATAAATTTAAAAAAAGCTAACATTTGGTCACAGATGTCACATTTTGACATATGGCGAACCCTAACTCTATTCATTTTATTTATTTATTTACTGAAATACTCAAAACAACAGAATTTAAGAAGATAGCGGTAGAAAGCATAGGGAAGCTCCGACCTTCACTGTGATTGGTTAAAAAAGTAGTCAGTATTACACTGAAAAATAAAACGAGTGGCGAATTTTGTAAGCTGGTAGTTTCTGCTGCCAGCTAAACTGTCGAACTATCATTAGCTGTTAATGTCAAAGATCCAAGCGTGAAATTGTTTGATTTATTTCTGTTCGCAGTCTTGGATATCTCTACTTTACAATAATTTAGTGCCGATGGGATTATACGATTTTTTTTAATCTTCTTTTTCCGTTTATGTCACACTCTGCTATTTCGCGTACCGATCGATCCATGGACAAAGTTACTTGCGTCGTACCGTGTCGATGTTTTTACGTTTTTGCACTCTGTACGCTGGATTTCCGTTATCATACGAAGTCGCGGGGGAAAATCTAGATTTTATCGAGCGACTTCGTAGAGGTGGACACTAAGTCAGTCGAAAAGTAATGGCGTACGGAAGAAAAATAATTTGCAACCAACCAATAAGAAGACAGAATCTTCATTGCGCGAGAAATACCACTCGTGGGCAAGATAAACTTGAAGAAGGGATGGGATTAGAAAACATCTGCACGATCTTGGGCGGCGAAGCGAAGAACTATTGAAAAAGAAACCGATAACACTCGGATGGCTCTAGTGGCGAAAATAAAGAGATAAGGTAATGAGAAATCTACTACAAAACTAACTTCCATTTGATTACACTGGTTTCCAGGAAATACCTAGATGGCATGAGAATTAAGAACAAACGTAATAACTACATCAAAAGGCATTTTGGAAGAAGAAACTCGAGAGAAAAAAAGAAATTACCAATATTTTTAGTTTGGGTCGCCTTATTATTTATAAAAAATACACAAAATTTAAATTAATTGTCTTTATCATTTTTACTGGTAGCCATTTTGTTCACAATTTTATATAAGCAACTTAGGTGCACGAATTTGATTAATAAACTAGCTTTTTAATCTTATCTATACAGTAGCACAATTGGACGTTTTGTAATTTGGTCTTTCTTGGTAATAATTTATTTTTACGGTAAAAACGGTAGCCCGATATTCGCACAAATACGCCACTTTATATTGGTTTTAGCATGCACATGGCGTAGCCCTCCTCGTTTTCTTGACCTCTTGCTTGGAAGAAGCCCTCATAACATGGACCTCCGTTGAGTTGGAATTAGCTCCTGTCTCCTGTCCATGGTATCCGGGCGAAGTGAGACGAAGTTAAAATAGGACAAATCAAGTTTATCCTTAGATGACCTAAAGCCCGTTTCAAAATGGATGGGCTAAATTCCCTTCCGAGCAGAAGCTTTGGCACGATCTTAGATAACCTTTGACTCTGACTTTAAACTATGTGTCGCTGACACGAATGCGTTTGTGGTAAAAACGTCCTAGAAAACGGATTACATGGCTTATCCTGTCAAAAGAGCTCAAGTCGCCATTCAAAATATGGGGAAATTAACAAGATGGGAAAGATGATTTTTGTTATATCTTGTGCAGTTTATACAGGGTGTTCATTTGAAAACTTCCCACCGTGGATTTATCGAAAACCACCGATTAAAGGAAAAAAATGCCGAGACACGTCAACAGATCTGTTAAGGGGGACGAGTGGTATCGAGTAATAGCTTGTTTCAAAGGTCTTTCGAAGTCCTTTCTTGTGACGTTTGATTTTTTAAATCGGTCAATTCGTTTTCAAGAAAATTAGAAAAATCTTTATTTATCTTAATTTGTTCAGATAGAAAACAAAAACAAACGAAAATATCACTTTTTATTTCAATAATGTTCAAAATGTTGCCCGCTATTGGCCAAACAATGATATAGGCGATGTTCAAATTCGTGACGGACATTTTTCAAAACACGTGAGTTATCTATTTCCATGATGTAAAAGATGGAAGTAAAATCTGAATCAATAAATTATCACTATTTCAAGATTGTCACAAAGGTAACTGATCGCAAATAAATTCTTTTCTTTCCCATAGCAACAAATAAGTAATATTTTCGTATGTTTTTGTTTTCTATCTGAACAATTTAAGATGGGTCGATTAAATAAATGAAATAGATTTTTCTAATTTTCTCGAAAACGAATCTACCGATTTAAAAAAAATAAAAGTCAAAATAAAGGACTTCGAAAGACCTTTCAAACATGCTATTACTGGATACCGCTTGTCATTTAAAATTGTTAAGGGAATGGCCCTGGGGGTAGAGGGTGAAAGAGAGTGAAGTAGTTTTTGGTTAAAAAGTTGACAAATATTTAGACGTGTCTCGGCGTTTTTTCCTTTAATTTTCGATAAATCCGTGGTGGGAAGTGTTCGAATAAACACCCTGTATAAAAAAGTAGATGCTCGGCGAATTTTTTAAACTATGAATATTCAGAAACACTCATCGGTCATGAATTTGTAAGACCCCTTTTAATCCATACCACAGTTGTACATATAGCTACTTTTTTAAGTAAAAAATTTATCCATGCAACCATCGGAGACATTGGAAATTATAACTTATAACCTATAAAGTCATATGTAAAACACAAATAACCTTTATCACACGGAATCATTTGCTCCACTCGCTCGCAGGCTCGCTCGTGTCGTAACATTCTTGTAATATTATCACGGGTGATGTGCGAGAATTTTAGATTCGAATTAACAAAACCCTTGTGCACTGTTTAGTAAGTAACGTATCGACAGTATTCGTAACTTTTCCTGAATCTACCGATTGCAGTCGAATACGGGAGAATCATCACTTGATGCGACACCAGTGTCTTCTTTTCTGCTTGACGAAACTGGTAACTTCATACCCATACAAAACATAAGCATTTCCAATGCTAAAAATTACGGCATTTCTTGAACTATTATTGGCCAACACGCGCTTACGCGCTAACATTGATTTAAAGAGGCAAACGCTCACTTCAAAAAAACGTGGATCGACGTATGTTGCTTGAGGCCTTTTTCTACTTTTCCCTAGGGGCGAGCACTGTGGGAAGAAACCAGAATAGCGTTACCGCAGCTTCTCTCACATTTTAGCATTGGAAATGCATATGTTTTTTTGTATCTGGGTAAGTTACCAGTTTCGGTCAAGCAGAAAAGACAGCGGTGTCGCATTGCGTGATGATTCCACGAATGTTAATTTATTATACACACGACTGAATTGGGTCGCTTTGTTTACACCCGCTGACTACTTTGTCTCTATTACTCTTACTCTTAAAATAAGCCATAGCACTAAAACATAAAGTGAAATAATGAGTAGTTTTATTCAACTGTTATTAGTGTATATCAGAGTAATCAAAGTTATTGCACTTGTCATCAATACAAGTCTTGCAACGTTTATTAGTTGGATACGTCTCGATTAGAGCACTGCATACCTCAGGTATCCCACTAGTAATATGGCAACTCCTTACAACGACACCTAAATAGTTAAATAATTAGTTGATATCACCAAATTGCTATATCACTTACGTCCAGGCGACAAATATGAGATGCAAGCCTTATCTGCGAGTTCATCTCCAACACACAGTTTATCTACTAGATTTTTTCCACTTACACAATCGGTCGAATTGCTATTGCAAACCAGGCATGACAAGGCTACGGTTAACGAGTTTTTGTAACAAAATTTGAATAAAAACCAAAGGTACTTACCATCGGATGAAGGGACGCAGTACAGGAACAGCGTAACGGTCAACAATATTACCTTGAAGTACATCTCGTTGGTTGTTGGTGGCGAAAATTTGGTATACTTACTACGAGATGCAAGTCGACGGGTATTTATGCCCGTACAGAAGTGGTTAGATTAGATTATCGCCATTACAAGGCTTTAAAATTATTGCCAAACAGATCGATAGGACAAAAGATAAAAATGACAAACAAGTAATACCTACTGTCGAAAACGTGTACCAAGACTTCCTAATCTCTGGAGGACTTCCATGACCATATATCAATCAATCAACTTTACTTGACGCCAAAACAGGAACACTTTTCACGTTTGGTATCACAACAAAATAAACGTAAGATGCGTTTTTTCTCTTTTTTTCTCTAGTATCCACTACAAGGTGCCTTTTTGTCAGCTCATTTTTCATTTGCTTCTATTCTTCTCCTCCTTTCGAGCTCAGTGCGTGCATATACATTTCTTTCATGGTTTTTTTCCTTATATAATTATTTCTTCTATTGCATTGGGTGGTTGCAGAGTTTTCCTGGTATGATTGACTGGTGTGTTTAGATGCTTTATGTATAGCTACCCAGTACCGATAATTACTTATTATCCCGTTTTGGGTTGAGGATAAGTTTCCTTGTTCCCAATACCCCCGTAGAAGTTCTGCAGTGTAATTCGTTCCTGTGGCGAGCTTTTTCTCCAATGGTAACGACCTGGCCATCGCTAGTGATCGTAGCCCCCAAATTTTGTAGGATTCTCCTTGAATGGAATCATTTCTCAAAATATGGATATTTAGTTTTCTTCTTCCATACCAAATATTCGCTTGTCTTTGTCGTCGTTGGTGTGATTTGTTTGCCCGGATTTCACTCAACCAAATTCGGTTTGTTGACCCAACGATTCGTCTTCTTTCATGACTCCAGGTAGTATGATCTTGGCGTATTCCTCTGCCCGCGGAAGTACGCTAATTGGTCCGGACTTGGTCAGCGTAGAATCGGCTAACAGCACGTTTTTCCATGGATCCTTGTTCTTCTCAAACGATGTAAGTGGTAGATCCGGCATTAATTTCTCGAAAAATTCGCGGAGGGGAGCCCAATTTTCACATCCACTCCAAAACTTTGGTATCTTTATTTGGGACAGCTCGATGTTGGTTGCTGCCTTTTCCTTTGTCTCCTTTGTAACCAGGTTTGACCTTTATTGTATTGTGTCGTACTCATATTTCAATTTAGTTACTGGGCTCACCTCGCATTTGCCTGAATGTCTTGAATTTGGTTCCGTTATTTTTCTTCCTCCACATGGAACAGTATCCCTCTAAACTGCATCAGACGAAATAATCTTTTCTTTTCGGAGCGCTTGTTCCTTATCCATTTCTTCTAGGGAATGCAATACCGGGATCGCGGGATCCCAAAATACCGGGATCCAGCAGCATTTTTGCGGGATTAATCCCGCACATAAATGGAGCGGGATCTCGCGGAATTTGCGGGACTGAGGAATTTGTCGATCAAGGGGACGACTCTGTTTAGTTTGTTAATGAAACGCATAACGGAGAAGTTCTTTTTTAAATAATTGTTAAACTTCTTTCGTTAAAAATATACTATGATTTTTGAGGCACTTTAGAAGTTCACCTTTTTGTGCTTTACAGGTGAGGTTTTTTTGAGTTCTAAGTTAGGCTGAAGGTGCTTTTTTGTTAAATATTGTGATAATTAGCGATTTATTTTAATACAGAAGTTAACCGCACAGAATTGCTTATTTGTCAATTTATTTAAAGTTTTGCGGGATCCCGCAAAAACCGGGACCCCCGGGGGTTTAACATCTAACAATCCGGCAAACACCGGGATTGAGATTTTGCTGCGGGATTGCATTCCCTAATTTCTTCATTATTCTGCTCCATCTGCTACTGTTTCTGTAGCTCCTCCATATAACCTTTCTTTCTATTGTAGATCTTTTGCAGGTGCTCTCTGTATTTTGTGTTGTGGTATTCATGATTTGGTATCTGTAACTGGACAATGTTGTTATGATTTTGTTCTATACCTTGTCGATAAATTTCCAGTTGAGGTCTTTCTTCATATTGGTCAACATTGTGCCTATTCGTCGGCCAGCTCGTTTAATTGCTCCATTTGTAATGCGCTTACACTAAAACTAATCCAAAACCAACTCGCCAACCCAATTCCGGAGTGTATTTTCTGCTAGCTCAAAATTTCGGTACTTACAAAACGCAGCGGCGAAAACGCAAAAGCAAAAAGACCAAAATTCATAGCACGCTTTCTATTTACGAAACGTCTTTTTCGGGTGTGGAGAACTGGGATTCCCCTTTCGTACGCGTATACCTTTGATACGTCCAACTAAATTAAACTGTTTTTCATTAATTACTCCTTTCCCCGATATCGGGAAAATACAGGACTGATGTCAGACTTCAAATTTTTTAAGCGCACTTTTTTTAAAGAAATCCCAGCTCAAACCGATGGGTTTTCTGTAACTCATTTAAATGTCAATCGTTAATTATGTAACGAACGGCTGTGTGCACGTAATGTATTCAAGCGGATAAAAGGTTGTATGACGTGCAAACATTAATTTTTGCGTTTGAATCGTTAATTATACTTATCCAATTAGTCGGAATTAAATCTCGAAACTGGGTATTTCAATTTACAAACGGCGAGATCATTGATAGCACCTGGTATCTACGAAAGCTTTAAATAAAATGAAAACACAGAAACTCCTAGACTCCTAGAGAAAAGGATTCAGAAACTACTTAGTAACGAAGCGGCCGACTTAAAAGACTTCTAGATAGCTAGAAAACGCGTGCTTTGTTACAGTATATGCAACGCTTGGATATCTCAATAAAGAGAAATTATGGCCTTTAAAATGTGTCACTTGACAGGGTATGCTAATTAGGATCTCGAAATAGGAGTACTTGGAGTAAATGCTAAAACTACTGTAAACCTGACGAAAATTAACGTGTTCTTTCAATTTTTGTTTTTTCAAAATCAAAAATTACAATCGGAGGTTCTTTTTGCAAAAGAAGCAGAGTATGTTGAAATTTCAAGAATGATGTAGCTATTATGAAGGTTCGCCATTGCGAAGATACCAACAAAATAATGCTAGGTTCTCTTAGCAAAATTACTTTGCGCGGTCTTTTAAGACTTAAGACATAAGAAAATAGCAGGAATTGATACAAGGAATCTGTTGAATGGGGTTTTGTTATATTGGTTACGTAATTATTATTCTACGAACTGTTGTATGGCCAAATTCATTTTGCCTCTTTTTGTGCGCTTTGACCATGGATCTTCCACCTGAAACCTGTTCGAACGGAAGTTGTGTGTGACCAATTCGCATTCGCTAATTCATCGAAAAACAATAATTTCGTTTTAATCGTCGTGAACATTATTAGTATGTGGCTGTAACCAATTCGATTGATGGCAGTATTTATATTCGGAATGGTATTTTAAAAAAAATCTCCATTTGCATTGTAAGTTGACCTATAAATACCAAGTAGGATTAATCCGTGACGAACTGCCCAAATAGAAAACGTTGACAAATGAGAGACTATTAAAAAGCATCTTGGAATTTAAAGCAAAAGTTATACCGTTAACCCTATTACAATAATAGAAATTTTTCGGCACCTTCGTTAGCGGAAGGTCGACTCCTTCAGAGGAAATAAACAAAAGTGTGTGGGCACCGAAGGCGGAAAAAATGGATTTTAAAAGTAGATGGACGATTTCTGGATATCACGATTCGTAGTCACGTCTGCGACCCGACTTGCTTGGTCACTGCACGAATTAACCCATTGTCAGGATCGTATTGTTAGCCGATGAACCAGAATCCTTGTACTTTGTGCATAACAATTTTAACGAAGTTATCACGATGAAGTTTGCACAAGAAACTCAAAATTTTGAATGACGTATTTAGTTACACTAGCTCTCACTCCAATAGATTTTAATGAAAATGTCAATCAATATTGATATACGTACCATACACTTGACATACAGATTTAAAGGTACCTATATCTCAGTCATTTTTACACGAGTGGCTATGTAATTGCCGGAAATTTTTTCGAGGAATGGTTTTTGGATCATCTCGTGCAAGAATTCGTGGTCATTGCAGATCTAAAACCCATGAGTTATCGAATACGAGAGAAAGTTACTGGACATTTACATTGCGGCATGAAATTTCAGAACATTCGGCAGTTGTTCAAATCTTAAACTTCCAATTTTAGCACTGGTCATTGATCTTGGAATCTAAAGCTGGTTTTAAGGAATAATAACAAAATATAATAATCATTTATTAGCGCTAATAACTATAAAGTTTTACGCAAGTCGGTGAATATGTACAAGTTATGAAGACTATTTTACACATTTTTTAAACAGAACTGTCAACTTGTAATTTAAGAAGTCGTTTATATTAAAAAATGCCTGGATTATTAGGTTTTCTTTAAACATTTACGAAATAACTTTTTGTAATTTCGTTATCAAATACTTAAATTTTAGTTGACGTTTTCAGCTTTAAAAAAGCCGTCATTTAGCCATCAGGCTTACTAGTGCGCCAATCTAAATTGGCGCACTGGTACATTAGTCCTGCACGATTCTCAATAATTGTCTGAACTACTGATTTCATCATGATTGAATAGAGATACAGAAATGGGCTAAAAATGCGTGTGGATTGCCAGGTGCAGAGATATTAATAGTGACCAAGTTACCATGTTCTTTTGTTGGTAGAGTTGGAGGGGGTTGGGATTTGATAAAATTAAGGGAGGTGGATAAATATCTAGGAAGGGTAATGGGAATTGAAATGAAAATGAAGGTTGCAAGGAAGGGCCATGCAACTACAGAAAACAAATGGAGGAAAAAATGGCAAAGAACAATTGATAAATAGAAGAAAGGAGGAAGCCGAAAATTACCGCAGAGGAAAAAAAGAAGTAGTAAGCCGGCAGAATGCTTGAAACTGGTCTAAGGTAATTCCCATCTCTGCCACAGATAAAAAATTCACCTCAACCAAGGTTCGAACACCCGACCTCCGGATTTATAGCCCAACGCTCTACCACTGAGCCATAAAGCCGGATATAGTAAGGCTGCTGGGATAGACGGGATACCGGTAGAGTTAATAAAGTGTTTAGAAGAGGATTCAGAGGAAGAAGGAATGAGGATACTGAGAGATTTGTGTAATGATGAGAAGGTGCGAGTGTTGAACAGGAGGATAATGGAGGGGGTAGTGGGGAAAGATTAATTTGGATTCCGAAGGGGTTTGGGAACCAGAGATGCAATCGGAGTAGTAAAAACAATCGGAGAAAGATATATACAACGACGAAGAAATGCAAGTCTGTGCCTAGTAGATCTGGAAAGGGCATTCGATTGTTAAGCATTTTAAGGGACAAGGGTGTGGGTTGGAGAAGCAGGAGGTGACACTGAAGGTGAGTGATAACATGATTGAATGGATTGGAATAGGAAGAGGAGTCAGGCAGGGATGTTGTATGTCACCCACTTTATTTAAATGGCGAGGAAGTACTAGGAAAGAAATAATAGAGTAAAAAATAGACGGCAGAAATGTAAGGTCAGTCAGGTTTGCTCATGGTATGATTATATTTGTTGAAAACAAGCGGAAATTAAATGAAATGTTTAAACGACTGGAATAAATGACACGTATGGATTGAGGATTAATCATAACTAAGAAATCGAAAGTAATTTGGAGCAGAGGAAGTAATGGATGTAAGGATAGGGAAAGATTGGAACAAGTAAAAACAAGTAAACACTTAGGCAGAGTAATATCAGACGATGGGTTGAGTGAAAAGGAATGGCCAAGGCAGCGTGTTTGAAAAAGAGAGTGGTACTTAAAGTCAGATGCATTTAAAATTGATAAAATGACATTTTGTATGAGTGTGCGGTACGAAAGTTGCATAAAAGAGAGTGAAAGACTGGAAGCATTCGAGATGTGGACGTGAAGGAGGTTGTTAAAAGTAAAATGGAGTTAGAAATGAAGAAGCCTTAAGAAGAGTGGGGGAACAAAGACAACTGTTAAGCAATATTAGAAAGAGAAACTGAATGAGCCACGTGTTGAGGGGTAATGAAATGTTAAGATACATATTGGAGGGATAAGTGGAGACGGAAGGTGAAAGGAAGCGAGGAAGAAGAAAAGGAAATGGACTAATCATTTGAAAAAGGGAACAAGCTAAGTGGGGATGCAGAGAGAGGCAATGGACCGGGAGTCGTGGAGTTGGGATGTGAGCTAAGAACCTGCCAAGTGGACAACTAAAAAAAACAGGGTTGTGCTGGTTTAAAACTTTGCAATTATAATTCTTTGGACTTTCGGAGCGGATCAAGGCTATTGAGTTTTCTCAAATTAAAAAAAATTAAAATTATCGTGATTTTTAGTTAAGCCACTGCTGGACCTGGACATGCCATGGACAAATTATATCATTTCATATAAAAGATTTTGTTTATTGAGCTAGAGGTGCTTGTGGGTGGTGGATGTGGAACATAGCAACATATTTTTTCTTGAAGATGAGTTTGATGATAATAATAGGCACTTATTTTGTGCCTTCAATCACCCAACCATACCTACATGATAAACCATTAAACTATAATGCAATAGTAAGTACTGGAAAAAGTGAATAATTAAATACATTAACATAACGTTCCTTTAAATTAGTAAGAAAATTCTTTTGCACAACAGGTCAATATTTCATTAATATCCCAATCCAAAAGTTATCTTTTCAACTCACTCTTTAAATTTGACTTCGATTTCTTAGGCGTAAGTAATGATCACTTTTCTTTTCATAATCGTCTTAAATGCTAAAAGCTTAATAATCTACCATAACCGAGGAGAAATGAACTCGTAATGAGCGTTACGTCTGATTAATGACTGGAAAATAAAAGCCTTTTTAATATCATTTTTTAAGCGGGATGTGCACGTGTTCCTTTTAATATAAATTGTTTATTATAATGTGAGAGATATACACATATGCATATGAAGAGCGCGCATTTTTCTGAAACATTTACTTGCGGTTTCCATTAGAAACTCACAACAGGACTATTAATTTTGCGTTATATTTATTACATGCCATTGCGAATTCTAAACCATTTACATTAGAGATATAAGCGGGAGATAATTGCAATTTTGATTAATCCCGTTTTCTATACGCAACAGTAGTTCACATTGCTATAATTTCATTTGAATACCATCAAGCTGAAGAAATGATCATACGCACACGTTAAATATCTTTTCCAATAAAATTCCTTTATTTATTTATTTATCTTATTATTTATTAATAAATTATTTAATTTCATTTGAATACCATCAAGCTGAAGAAATGATCATACGCACACGTTAAATATCTTTTCCAATAAAATTCCTTTATTTATTTATTTATCTTATTATTTATTAATAAATTATTTATTTGGTAGTGTAGGAAATATTAAATTGATGTTGATGAAAGGCAATTATTGGAATAAAGATGAAATATCTGATCCAGATCCTTCCCAGCGGGCAAGGTTCCCAGGATCGAAGGGCAATTTCCACGTTGCGAGTCCAGCGAACCCTGGGACAAACCTCCGGTAACAGGAGCATGTTTGTGGAAAAGTCATTAGCTGCTTGGTACTTTTGGGTGCGGTCATGTTACTGATGGCCTTTAACACTGGTCGAGTCGCTTGAGGTCTTTCTTCCATGTGCTTTTCCATGTCCAAGGAGAGGACAATTATTTCGTAAAGGTACACGAGTATGGTAACTGAGTAAGACCGGCGGGGAAGCGGTCGATTAGCTTTTGGATGGTGCCGGGCTTGTTTTTAAGACCAAAGGGCATGCGTTTGAAACGATACAGTCCAAACGGAGTCAGAAACGCGGTTTTGCCTTTGTCTTCACGGCTGTAAACTGTATATTTACTACTATACGCAATATTGGGGGTTTTTATTTCTGATAACTTGACGAGGTGCTTTAAAAACTTGTCAGGAACTGTAGAACCATTGATGTTTGCAGAATTCTATAAAATAGATCGTTTTGGCGCAATGGAGAGCTCAGAGCTGCGTCAAGTTGGTCACCCATAATTTGTTTTCAAATTACATTTTTTATGACAAATTTTCGAAACCATTTCTAAGATTTATCCAGAACTTCGGCGAGGCATCTACAACAGGAACTACAATTGCAAAATTTTATAACTGAGGGTCTAACTACAAATGCGCTAAAATGACACGACGGGCAAAGCTGTCATGAATTAATTAAATTTTTAATTCAGATTTATCTCGTAAACTAAATTTTTCCGGTTGCAAAAGCACCAAAATATTGGTAATTGTTTCCAGAACAGATAATTGTTTTGCGCAATATCCATCTGGCTGAATGGATAAGGTATCAGGCGAGGTATCCGATCATTTTTGTATTAGTAGATTAATCAATATTTAATTATAGATTAATCATATATGAGTTAAGCGAAATTCGTTGACATGGCTTACACAAATAAATAGGATCTACATATCTAAGAGCGTTGCAAATTTAAGACATTTAAGACAATTGGTATTTAGATTAGGAAAAATTAAAACTTTGCCCTTTCTGATCAAGCGATACTAATCCGTCGATTTGAAATATCAAGGCAATGGTTGTCAATCTATATCATTACCATGAAGCCAGTAATCACTGGTACCCACCCTCGACAATATTTAAATAAACACACACAACCAAAAAAAAACTCTTGATTACT
Source organism: Photinus pyralis (assembly GCF_008802855.1). NCBI lineage: Eukaryota > Metazoa > Arthropoda > Insecta > Coleoptera > Lampyridae > Photinus > Photinus pyralis. The sequence goes on from NW_022170250.1 coordinate 8,990,064, forward strand.
GCTGACTCGATTTATGGCCGTTTGCACCGACAAATTTAAGCGGAGCTTAGCTTAAGCGTAGCTTAAAATCCATGGCAACCATTGTCTCAATAATCGTTGCTATGGATTTTAAGCGACGCTTAAGCTAAGCTCCGTTTAAATTTGTCGGTGCAAACGGGAATTAGCTGTATATTCGGTAGATCCTCGCCACTCCAAACGACAATACCCGTAGATCGCCAACAGAAGGGCTTAACGTTGATCAACAGAAACGGCTACCTCGACCAAACGATGTTGCCATATCTATCGGTTTTCGGAACGATTCCTAATGGTGTTCCCAATGGACACTCAGGCTCCTTCCCCCCAAACCAGCCACATCAAACCCCAGACGACGACCCTAAATACATAGAGATACCACACGTACCCACGGGAACCTCACTGGAACCGCTAAAATATACCCCAAATATAACATTGCCACAGTCACTAGAACGATTCTCACCTTCTTATAGAAGCGGATGGCAGAAATTAATAGTATGCTAACTTGTTTTACGGCAATCTCCGGTACGGTTTCAAAAACCCAAGCGGAATCAAGACAATTCGCCCTCTTAATCTTTTTCGAATCGTGCCAATTTCGAAAGCTAACAAAGATAGAACAAACTAATATTCATACTATGTGCAAAAATCGTACACCGATGTAATTCATTTACTAAAATCAAACTAATGGTTACACAATCAATTACACAAATTTTGATCAACAACTGAAACAAAACAAATTTGAACGTGAAAACTCTATCTGGGTTGTCCAGTGGATTCAAATAAACACACAATTAATTGATTGGGAATGACAATAAAAAAAGATTCCGAAAGGTCAATTACTTGACAATGTTAACGGACAGAGACGCACACGCTCCTTTCTCGTCGGGAAATGAACAGCCTACGGCAAGACGGCTACCTTAGGCGAACAAGTCACGTTTCTTCCTTATTTTTTCTATTTAAAGGAACACTACTTCCACTGAACCATCATACTCCAACATCCGCCAAATTCAAATGTAACGCGCATACCGAACGCTACCTAAATAACGTCTACCCGGCGTTGTTTACACAACAATATTCATTGACTATTGCGGCGGTACTTAATTTTATACGGTTTATATTGGAAGGCTTTGGAAACGGACGTTATACCGGCGTTACGTTCTGTGACCTTAGTAAAGCAGCATTTCACTGCGTGTCACACTCTACTCCTATAGACAAATTGGATCATCTAAAGCTCTGCTATTTAAAACAATTTCTCTTTCTTTTCAACTTTGCGAACTATCTCTTCCTTCTTATCAAATTTCTTCTACTAAATTGTACAACTGGTAAGACGGACTGTCCTGTATAATACGTCTAAATATGGCAACACTGTCAATCACCAAAATAATAAGCGGTTACGTTTCAAGCTCCGATGACGCCTCCCTCTGCTAATTAAAACATTCTTCCCTTACCTTTTTCTTCTTCTTTCCTTAATTTTCTGCGCGTCTTCGAGTAAATTAATCACCTGTGTTATAAACAACACGCGCTTATCTAAAAATTCAATTAGCTCACGCAGTGATAACAAATTTCTTATCGCAACGACCGTAGATAACATGAGATAAATGTTTACAAGACAAACGCGATTATTTAACCAATCAATGGAGTATTATAAACAGTACCCTTCAGGTAATGTTTAGCTGTGTAATTACTGCTATATTTATTTTACTTTATTTGTAGCCTGGTGATGGTCTTTGTGCCGAAACTAGTAGCGCTTACGCTTCTTATCAATCAGTTTTGCGTAAATTAAACGTTTCATGGGGGATTGTTGTTTATAATATTCCATTCATTGGATCATTCGACCCCATTTTGAGTTATCATGGACCACGATAGTTAGTTGCGATTATTTACACAAAATCAACATTATTAAATAATTACTCCTAATACAAAACGCTGACCTCGAATTTAACTGATACGATCCAGGTTGTGTTCAACCACATTTAACGTTACAAATAATTATTGAAATTTGACTCATACATGGTGACCAAACATTACAGGTGCTGATACCAAATAAAACGTCCGCATGACGAAAACGTCTGAAGCTTTCGTTCAGTATACAGGACGCACCGCCCGAAACTTTCTTCTGTCGATATATCAATGTGATAAATTTGGGGGAAACTTATTCAGCCAAAATGATATTTTCATGTGTGTGATTTGTCTGGTTCTTATTAACACAATTTAAACTATAGCTTTAAAATGCCGACAGTACGCGAGTTGTGGGGTAAATTTTAATTGAACCCTTATCCCTTGCAGCGACGTAAAATTCGTGACCTAAAGTACGTTTAAATACTGCAGAGAGCGTATGCAAGAGTATGTGGGGAGTACCTAAGCATGACCCGCGTAAATCATTTTGTCACTACGTAGTCACGATATCTCTCCATCTAAGAATTCCATTTCCATCTATCAAACTGACATTACCATTGAACATTTGCATCCCCTACTTCAAATCGTGACATTACGAGCGTCATTTAAATTAAACGAGATCGCTAATTAGAAAGTTAATTCATTGGGTTGTATGCTAATAGGTAAGCAAAGCCACGAAGGTCATATACAATTAATATTGTGCCATTTCTAAACCGCGTAAGGAAATTTCGATACCCCACAGTGATTTGCTTTCAGAGATCGAACGAATTTTTACGCAAAAAGCTGCCTCGCCATATCGAAGATTATGCATAATTCATTGGCAATGCCAATTTTGGAAGAATACACGTTCCACGATCGCAAGCGTATGGAAACGACTTTGATTGTAACGACAGTGTAAGATTAAGTCGCGATAGCTAAGGACAACTATATCTAGAATGTATCATTTCTTATAATCGAGTATGTGGAAATGGTGCGAGTTGCGGTTGGTCCTTTTTCCACAAAAATAACGGTCAATTTTCTCGAACCTCCCCAATTTATTATTATTGCGGACCCGCTTATAGTTTCCTTTTACGCAAACACCAGTTTTTGCGATTTTTACCAGATCTCGATCTAAATGGCGCTTCTCCTAACGGTGTTCCATATTTTCAAAATAATTAAAAAAAATTACGTTCTAACTTCGCGTCATTAACAAAATTTATTGTCGCACATAATTTTTAATTAGATATAATAGAAACTTGGCTTTTTTTATCAATTTTCTTACTGGTAAGGATATGTGTGTTGCTTTTAAAGGTGCCCTACTGGACCCATTTGTATTTCCAGTATCGTTACTATAGCCATTTTAATCGTTATAGTAATCGAAAACCTGTTGCGATGCTATTGAATTCTTTTCAGCACTTAGGTAGAAGAAGAACTCCAAAAAAATCGTAGTTAAATACATCTACAGTGTGTTCCATATTGGAGAAAGTTACGGAAGCTCACGCTAGAAGTTTACCATACTTATGTGTATGAAATATGTGATATGCAAAACCAGAAAAATCTATTTATTTAAATTTATTCATAACTGTACTTCGCTGTTAGTTTATAAATTCAGAACTCCTAGTGGGATTACAAACAATGCCATACTCGAGACTACCTGTATTAAACGACTTTCTTTGTTATTTTCAAATTTACTACTGAAATATGTTTTACTTTTAGACGTATCGATCTCACACGGTGGTCTAAAGTTTAAACGGTTTACAAATCTGAAACCTTACATTCTTACGCAAGTCAAGCTTACCTTTATGTAGTACGAACACCAAGCACTTGTCAACGTAACGAGGTTTGACAGTCACTATTGCAAAACACCGCCGCGTTGCTTCTTAAATTTCATTTAATTTATCAAGCCTAAATTTCATTTTGTGCATTGTTTCTTTATTACGGTATTCCCATCCTAATTTTCTAGTTATTTTGTGCCATTTTCCGTCCTTTCTCCTCTTACAGTTTTTGATCAATTCAACTAGAATTGAATTCCATCTCTCGCTAGAAACTTCCGTAACTCTCGCGCTGATGAAGCCCATTTTTTAAACCGAAATAGCTTAGTAAATTGTACCGGTTTATTTTCTTAATTACGAGTATTATTAATGTTCACGGTATATTTTGTTGAATGATCCTCGTAACAGTCGTAATTTGAATCACGTAATTTTAGGGCACTATTTTTGCGATGTCTGGTTATCGATTGATTTTCCTCTTTCGATGGCGAGCTGTGATAGAGTGCACTTCATTTTAAGTAAACAGCTGAGGCCTTAGTTGAGAACGGCAGAACGCATGGAATTTCAATTGCCGCCATCCTTAGTTTAATAATCTTTGGCAATTGAAGCCAATTAATTGGAGATTCCGCAAAATTTAGCGGCATTTACTTGACGTGTCTCTTTAGGTTTTGGCTGACATTTGTTATACAATTTTCCATCGACGATTGTTGCATTCATCTATAACATTAGCCCTCTTATTTAAGAGGTATGTACACTTTATGACATCAATGAAGGGGTTACTTTTGATTTCTTTTAGGGTTTTAATTTATGGTACTAGTTATAAAGGACGAGTTCAAATTCAATCTCAAGTACCAGTTCCGGATACATTTTAGTAACATAAGTACATTCTTGGTCAACGTACGAATTTGAAGTTGATAACCTTGGATTAATCTCACGATTTGCCTGCGAGTGCCAACACCTTTGACAAATTTTGCATCTTCTGATAAGCTGCCATTTGCTGAAATTGGGTCACCAAATTTGATATCAAGAATTAGATCGTTAACTTTGAAACATAACTGTTTAGCGTAATAATAATTGATAATTATTTTGCATTTGATTGATTTGTTAACTTCAGTACCGACCTATTTATTATCTATGCGAACTCTGTTAAGTTATGGTCGACTTTTACACGCGAATGTTATAGTAGCCCGCCACTTCCTTCTGGAGAGGTTGGCCGAGTTAGTATCGTACTTATGATAGAAGCTTGCTACAACTAAGGCGAGGCCCTTCAGACATTGTTGAGTTCATTGCATTCCGAGCCCTGCGGTTGGGGAGTTTTCTTTTGCTTGCGGCTTTATGTATCCGAGAACTGAGCTCACTTCTTTAGATGACATCCAATTTACATTAAGGTAAGCGTTGCCGTTTTTACTTGTATTGACGTATACGTACGAATTTGTGTTCGGAACATCAATTTCTTTGTGTAAACTTGTTTTAAGATCCAGTAATTAGTTTGTTAATCGATCATTCTTGATTGTAAATTTATTAAACTGGGAGATTTCAATTGTAAAGTCAAGTTACTAACTTTTTTAAGTGACGTAACTTATAATTTTGGACATTTGAATATTTGTGTATTACGCTATCCCATTGTGGAGTTTATTTTGATTTTTGTCATTTGCTTGAATAAACCAACCAGCATTTATTTTGGTACTTGAATTGAATACTTTTGGTAATACTCCCGTATCTTCGCAATTTCATAGGGGGAGAGTCAAGTTAGAAAAAGGGTGGCGCTAAACATTTGATAAGTGCAACGAAGTTAAGAAGATAATTTTACCCAAAACGAACTACCACTGTGGAAGATTCTCAAGCTCGTCTTCTTGGAGTCCACAATCCTAGTTCACCACCTTTTCCTATCCTATCGCTTATTCGCTCGATTTTCGTACTCATCAAATACCACAGGGCGCCTCACTCTAGGAGGGTGGTGGTTGGCGTACGTGATATAGGTAACCATCACAAATGGTGGCAACGGAGGTTTGCTGTTTCCAAATTACTCAGTGCAGTAGAAATCCTCAGTCCACTACGTTCATCAACGAGAATTGAAAAGCCTTTGTAGTAGGTAATTTCTTCGGGTATGTCAAGTTGTCGGATTACTTTCCAGCATCAAAATAAACAAATGAACGTGTACGTTTCTTATTAAACATTGAAGACAAAATGAAATTTACAACAAAAGTATACATTCATTTGTTTTATTTTGATGTTGGATATCTAGATTAATGTTAATTGATGTGATTATAATAAGTTTTTTTGAAAAATTTTCTTGTATTTGAGTACTAACATTTTACATCATCGAAAAGAGAACAAAAATGAGCCTAATGAAAAGTTGAATTGTTTTTCATTACTCATTTGTTTTCTGAAATAAAAACAACTGAATGCTGCATTTATGGGAAATAACATGTTAAACAACTTACATATAGAAAAATTTTGTATACATTGATATTTACAGAGATATATACCTACTATATTCCATACATAATGGGCACCCTATATTTTTTGGCACTTTCTAGGGCCAAATAACAACATGTCAATTTTTTTGATAGTATCAGGAATTCATCGCAACCCTTAAGTTCTTAAAAAGTTAGATATTGAAACCTCTTGTAGTTCAATTCTACTGCCAATTGTATCAGATTTCGAACCACTTGCACATTTCGTGAAAATTTGAAATTTACACTTTGCACCTAAAAGTTGCCGCTGTCGATTTTTACGGCCGGCAGTAATAAATAAAAAACCAACGCTGTATTCCGTGAAAATGTGACTATAATCTTAGAAATAGAGAATCATTAGTAATGCCAAAAAAGTGCACGAAATAAGTCGATTTAAATGGCTCGAAGGTCATTGCCACTTTTCCACCACATCAACAACACTATAAATTCCTAGCTCCCAGTTTTTTATTTCAAGGTCGTCCAATAATGAGATTTATTTTTACTGTATTGAACTCCGGTAATGACTAATGGCGTACGTACCGTACAGAGGATTATGTATTTAAAAGCAACGTTATGCAATTACGGACCGTGAAAACTACGATCGTACGTTAGGCAAGCTTACTTGCAAATTGTCATGTAAATGATTAATGTTCTTGTAGCCTACCACTCGAGGAATAAAATGGTAGCAAAAGCTTCGCGAAATTAAAGGCCTTTTTAGGGCAATTTACGGCTATATGTCAATTTTATTACAACAAACTCACCGGTACATAAATTAATTACCATAAAACTATCATTATCGTAAATTGAACATGAACAAGCTTTAAGGGCAAGTGAAATTATGAGGCATATTTAGTTTACAATACATTCTAATCGTGCTTAATAGGTGTCATTTAAAGCGATAGAAACGGTAAAAAAAAACAATTTCTTCATGAGCTTGTGTTAATTAGAACGCAATCATAGGTTGCATACGTGTTTGTCGTGGCCTTTATGCCGTACAAAAAATTAATAAGAAAGTGTTGACGTACAGAGCGGCGTTTCGTGTCGTTTATAATTTTTCTTGAAATAGACCTCTGGTAAAAGGTGCGCGCTCTTCATTTAATACAATTTACAGTTAAAAAGGAAACGAAAAGTAGATTTTTTATTCTTCCATGGGATTCTGAACAAGATTTCTTGAAAAGTGTCTGGAAGGATTGAAGAAAAACCCAAAATCCAGATGGTTTAAAAAGTCAACAAACACTATAAGCAATTTCGCGAGTGACCCGAGTACCTACTTATTTAAGAAAGATTTAAACCCGGTAAAGAATCTGACGAAGCTTTAGTGAAAGACGCAGAAGAGCTTTCAAAATATAGGTATAGAAATGAACAAAAATGATAAAAATGAAAATGAATCTATCATTTCTGTCTCGCATAAATTTGGATCATTGGGGAATAAATTGTTTTTGTTTTGGCTTTTACTTTCGAGTGAGAGAAATATTTGAAAATTTTTGCCTTTCTAGATATCGTATCGTATGGGTGGCACTCCCTAGATACAGACGTTTTCAAGTCGCATCAACAGCCGTCTGTATCACTTAACGACAGTCATGGTGGGGGGTACATTAAGTTTAACCCCCACTAAAAAGATTAGCAAATCTATTAATACCGTTATTTTGTACTCATTTTGTACTTATTTGTACCGCGGATACCAAATTTTGTACCACTACCGTTTAATCGTTTTAGGACCGAATCTACATTGGGGTTGCAACTTAACGCCACAACCCCAAATATTCAGTTTCTTAAAAATGATTGTGCCATAATTTTGTACCGATTTTGTACTGTACTTTAATAAGTTTTGTACCATTACATTTTAACCACTGGGACCAAATCTACATTGGGGTTTTAACAACCCCAAGTATAGGGATTTCTATAAATGCATAGCCCATAATTTTGTACTCGTTTTGTACTAATTTGTACCGCAAGCAAAAAATTTGGTACCATTACATTTTAACCACTGGGACCAAATCTACATTGGGGTTACCGCCACTAGCAAATTAATTTTGGAGGTGCAACTTAACAGTACAACCCCCAGTATATAACCCATGCAAAAATTTCGTGCCATAATTTTGTACTCATTTTGTACTAATTTGTACTGTAAGTAATTAATTTTGTACAGTACTTTTTGACCGCTAGGATCGAATCTATTTTGGGATTGCAACTTAACGTTACTACCTCGTGCCATTTTTTAAATACTTTAATTTAAACAATGCTCGTGCATATATGTATACATCCATAAAATTCTATAGCCATGATTTTGTAGATATTTTCTACGTTTGTATCGTAAGCATCAAATTTGTACCACTGTGTTCCAACTACTGGGATCCAACTATATTTAATATGGGGGTCATAACTTACGTCACAACCCCAATTATATATATTTGCCAACATTTTGTGCCATGATTATGCACTAATTTGTATCATTGTAAGGAAATTATGTACGTACGTTATTTTAATCCGTAGTGAGCGGATAAAATATCCCCCCTTGAATATCAACTTGACAAATGTTTCTGCTTTTTAACCTCACCAATAAGAAATTGGGAGGTCATTGAAATCACCCCAAATTTCGCGTAGGGCATGATTCTTGTAAACAAAGTTCAGCCGAAACTACCCGATCGATTTGGTGGAAACAAATGCTCCCTTAAATACTCTTGAAGAGATTTTGAAAATGGTAAATGCCTTTTTACAAAAAATCGATATTTATTGAATTACGTATAACTTTATAAGAAACAGACCAATTTGGCTGAAATTTTGTACTAATGTTCCCTCTAATGGTCCTAAAAGCTAAGAATTTTGGAAACGTTAGGAAAACAGCTATAAAAATTGTATTTATTAATTAAGGTAGAAGCAACAAAATTTTGATTGAAAGAAAGTCGTGGAAATTTTAGGTTACCTCTAATATCATCGATTGATTAGTTTGAAAGCTCGCGTTAAGAGTGGACAAAATAATAGCCGTGCTATTGGTAAGGTTCCATATTTTTTTGTTGTAGCGCACATATTCAGTGTCGTACGTTTTCAAATTGACATACTGTATATTGTACATATCTTTACGTACAAAAAGTGACGAACCACTTACCGACTAAAAAAAATTACATTGAAATTATACGCCTCGTGGTTTTCACATTACACGCGTTTTATTATGATGTTCATATCGAACTTGTATCATTAATATAACTATTTTTGTATATGTTGTATGATACTCAGCTAAAGTAAAAATATCTTTGTACTCTGAAGGCCGAATCGATGTAAAATATTTTCAAAATGGTCGCACTTCCGGAAATACCGGAAGTAGCTAGTAACTTCGTTATTTTACATGGCAACCCATATTTTTGATTCCATTTTTGGATTCTACGGGAAATTTCAGTTCCTTGGATACTCACATGTCGAATGTCGATATCTACCATTTATGGTTTTTAAGTTATTTTGACTTTAAGAAAAAAAATGGCGTATGCAGACGGTACCATGATAATTGATTACTTGCAGGCGGTTGTAGTGAAAATATTTTAAAACGATTCGGCCTTTAGAGTAACTCCTAAGTACAAATTTTCAAAAACCCACCTATTTCACTTTCCCAGAAACGTTTAACTAACGCTCCAAAAAAACACCCTGTATAGGCAATGTATTTTTAACTCTAATCCCCTAGTAGTCTTTGATAAAACTAAATTTATCTACTTAAAGATAAAAAAGTTGTAACAAATATAGCAAACGAGCTTCTGGGTCACTAAACATTTAATCAGTTCTTCCTTGGGTGATGATAAACATAATACTGAAAACAGAATTGGAGAATTTGAAACCGTTGGGAGATATCTTGTCCACAGATGGACAGAAAATCCAAAATCATGAACTCGCTAGGAGTTCGCTAATAATTTACCCCAACGTCAAACGTAACGCCAGCTTATAAGGTAAGTTAACCATCCGTGTCGATCATGTCGCGCTGATATTAATTAATTCATCAGTCAATGCGAATAGCCTAATAAATGTTAGAATGTAAAACCCTTTTTCTAAGGGTGGTATATGTATTTTTTTACACTTTGGGGGCATATTACACCCTGTGGGGTGGGTCAGTAAGTGAATGTCAACTTTTTAAAGATACTAAAGATAAATTCAAATGACTTTGTGAATGTTAAGATGTGAAATTCTTTTGCAAAAGGTGGCGGTCAATTTTTATTGTTCTATGTTATTCCTTTCGAATAGCTTTATATTGGTCCAAGGGGGGGGGATCTAAGATGAATTTTAGTTTAGCTGTTGGAAAACGGCTGCTATGTGAGAGCGCATTCGCAAATATGTTTTTATGGTAAACGAGCCACTGGTCGTTCGTTCGTTTTCGGCATTTTGGCTGCTATATTCTGACCACTAATTTCACAGGAGTGTTTTACCGAGTGTTTTAAGTCTCAATCCCATATTAGACTAGAAAGGCAATGATTGTGAATATAAGTTTTAACTATGTAATATAATTTTCATGGGGGCAATGTACCCTTAAGGTCACCTTGCATGGGGGCAGTGGCTCCGTTGCCTCCATAAAGTCGCCGCGCCTAATTCCAATTACACTTTTCGCAGTTCCAATTTGAAATGCGTATACAGTATACACAAATTAAATAGCGTATTATGATCAATACTTAAATTTCAAAGATAAACAAATTAAAATGTTTCAAAACCCACTCGTGGGTGTTACAGCGCAACACAACTGTAAATGATGAGTAACCGGCAATATATAGCAGCTATCAATAAGTGAAAAGCCAAAGTCTCTAGGTGGCCCAGGGGCCGACATTTTGATGGAACGGACAGACGACAAACAGACAGACGACGGAAAATCGAGCACATTATGCGTTACCTCAACGTCGTTGTGTTAAGGCAGCCCTTCACGTACACACTTCGGTTTGAGCTTAGTCTGTACGAACATCGCCCAACACGAATTCATGCAAAGCTCAAACGTGAAGAGAACAAGAGCCGCACATTTTTCAACTTGACTCATGTTGATGTTTTCGAATCTGTCAAAAAACTTGGCGCGGCACAAAACTGTTCGCGTTTAAAGTTGCAAGTGTAGTCGGATAACGAGCACGAATACAAGGTTCGAAATAAGTCACATAGTCACACTATATTCATCATATTTATTGTGTGAAATGAGACAGTAAAACTTTCAATGACGCTTTCAGAAAAATGCGAGGAAAAATGTAAGTATTGTACACACATTCTAACACGTAGGAATAACTTAATTCGTCACATTAATCATTAATGTCTGCATATCCATCCAGAAGTAATTTTGGTAATCTTCAGAGCGCTTTAAGTACATTAATTTCATTCAATAGCTGAATATGAACTGGCAGTACCTCGTTTTTGTACCACTCCTTTACCCAATATCTTTTTTTTTTCTTAATTTTTGCACTCATTAATCCGCAATTTTGACGTATCTACATTTGGCGTAGGTACTACGAACAACGATTGAACGTGAAAGGAAATGGTACTCATGCAAAGCTCGAAGTAAAGTGCGTACGTGTAGGGCCGCCTTTACGATAAAAGTACCAAATGAGATGATCGAGAGTAGGTAGGTACTGACGATACAAAGTAACAAGTGAATCTGCATAGTAAACAGTTTTATCTATGTAATTGTCTATCTGTTTGTCTGTCTGTTTGTCTGTCTGTCTGTCGCAATCACAACATATATACATTTGGTCCTAGCGATTAAAAAGCAGTGGCACAAAACTACCTGCTTAGGTACGGCACAAATTAGTACAAAATGAGTACAAAACTATAATGGCAAGAAAATTTGTATGAATTTGTATATTCGGGGTTGCATCTCCAAAATTAATTTGATAGTAGCGTTTAAAGGGTAATGGTACAGAATTTTTTGCTTACGGTACAAATTAGTACAAAATGAGTACAAAATTACAGCACACAAAATTTTAAGAATCTATATACGTGGGGGAGTAGCATTAAGTTGCAACCCCAATGTCATCCGAAGTATGGTAGTCAGGTGATGTTTTGTACTACTAAAAACTGGCAAGTTGTGGGATTCGAACTCACAACCTGTAAGGTTAGAGTCCGAGTCTTAAACCGCTACGCCAACTGACTTTTCTAAATATAATACAATCTGAGTAGGGACTATAGTATCAAATTGAAGTTATGCCAGGAAGGTAAAGTTTTCTGGTCTCTATCTACGTAGGTATTTTCTAAAAATGGGTCCTTTACACAATGGAAATTGTGTAAACAAGACGGCTTACTTGAGCTTCCTTGCATATTTCGGTCTCCTATATTTCTAAGGATTATTAAGCGTCAGAGCAAAGCGATGCAAGCTTTATATGGGAGCCGATGGTGTCCGTCTATCCGTGAACACGATAACTGTCAAACGCTTGGACCAAATAAGCTTATGGAAAATGGGTCAAATCCAATGACCCCTTGGGGTCACGCCTCTCTGTCTCCGCCAAACTCTTGAACCTATTTAGTTCAAACTTTGCACAGTTGACCTATATGCCACAATGACCCCGTAGGGTCACACCGAGATGCTCTGCCGCTTTTTTAAACGCTCTTTATGAGTTTATTTACAATGCGTCCAGGCCCAATAACAACCACTTTCGGTACCTAATTTGACAACCGTTTCTAACGCAATTATTAATGTCCAAAAAACAAAAGAAAAATGGGGTTAGACAGACGTCGTTAGGAAAGTGTGCACCGATGCCGGGAAAGCAATAGTCGCCAGGATAGGTCGTCGCCGCCGGGTATAAATCGCCGAGTATGAGCGATGCCCTTTCGAGTGAAAGACGACAACTAGCATCCTTTCTTTCAGGGCACATGAGAGAGAAAGAACCTGGGGCAGCAGTGTGGGTCGGTTTAACGCCGCAGAAGATTATCAGGGTTATATGTAGTGAGGATAAGAAAAGAGTAAGTAATCTCCTCACGCCGCCGGTGTACAGGGCGAAAATAAACGTATCTTCTTAGAATGCTAATTAGAAATAGAATCTTCTGGTTGATAGTTTCGGGGCGATTCTAAAATTTACATTTCTCTGTCCACAGACCTGAAAAAGTACACATAAGTTCTCGTGAGGGACTGTTCGCAAAACTCGGGGATACAAAATTGGGTTCGTGAGCCTTGCCCACAAATATTGGTTAGTGTCGTTTTTGTTGACTTAAAAAACTATAACAAAATATTCGCATACTGACAATTGAGCATATAACATGGAAAAGTCGCCTTGAATGAACCTAAATTTTTCTTGGGGCGAGTTTCCAAGCTAGCGGAGGAGCTTTTGTTATATTTCTTGAGCTACATTTTTCGGCCGTAAGTGAATCTAGGATAATGTCTGCCCAAAGTAGTCCATCGTAGGTAAATAAAGTGCATGGGATGGGACGTGAACTAGATATTTTCCAATTCCGATTAATATTTGCATTAGCAAATCTGCAACTGTCATTGCGAACAAAAGATCATTCATCATTTGTTCAGAATTCACTCAACAACCTTCTCCACTACCAGTAAATTAATCATAACTTTTACTAATAACGCCAGCTACTATTATTATTTGATTTAATGTTCTTGTAACGGTAGTTTGCGTAAGGTGCGTCCCAGTTTAAGACTCACACGTTCAATAAACAAGCGGCGCAAGCACGTTACATATTTGCACAAATTAATTTATGTAATCTAAGCAGATTTAGTCGAGTTTTCCAATTAGCCAAGACACGGACTAGGTTAAATTACGTTCGGCGTTCGCTGTAAACATAATTAAGTAAACAACGACAACCCTTATCTTTCATTCAATGCTCTAAACTAATAAAGTATCGGCATGTGGCGTGAGAATTGGCTTTACGTGAAAGGAAGAGTTCGCAAAATTCGTTCCGCGTTCCTTACTTATCACGATGCATTCGTCTTGGAATTCCGGCTCGCGAGCACCCTGTATAATCTAACTGTTCGTATTAGCATACGTAAGGAAATAAGGCATACATAAGTCAGATGCATAACGTATTTGGTATCGAATGGAAGAGAAATACTCGGTATTAAGTGACATTTGTTTATCTGATTACTTTACCGTTGCAAATTCTGTTTAAATACGGTAGAACACACATCCACATCTGATTATGATTGTAGGTCGAATCAGTTGGTCTTCTTGCACGACGACCTGGAAATATATCTAGATTTCGACAGAATTCGTAATCAATCCGTAATTGAAGTGCCAAATTGTTGTAACAATTAATTAAGACAAAACAGAAGTCGCATCTGATCCTTGCACCAAGCATATCATATCGGATTTATGCAAAAAATTAGATAAACCTTTTACCGTTTGTCTCAGGGAGTTTAAAAAGAGCACCAAACATCCATTGTCCAAGTCTGATTTTAGAGACCTTTTGGTTATTATTTACACAAACCTGACAGTAAATGCTGCTTTTTAAAAAAACCTTACTGGATTAAAGGAGTCGTCAAACCTCTCCCATAATAACGTTTTAATAATTTTGAAGTAAAAGCGATTATAGTTTCACTGCAATGTCTTACATTAACATTAAGGGATTTATATTGACTTGCATAAGGGTTGAAAAAAGCAAAAAAAAACCTCAGGGGATAGCTAGGTGCTAAGGGTTGTAATTTTCGGGGTATAAATCAACTCTGCATGACCTACAGAACCGGTTATAATTTGCTGATATACCAATGTGTATACCTATATCCCCTGTAGGGTTTTTTAAATGGTTGAAAAGCAACTCTGCAAGTGCACTTGAAAGAGTAACTTTTTATTGTATTCAAGTTAATCAAATAAATGGCCAATCGTCCTAAAAGCTAGATCCTAGACCGATCCGGACAACATCCCTGCGGTGCTGGAAAAATCCTGGCCAACACTCAACCTAGGATTTGGAAAGCAGTATTAGACAAAGCTCTGGATACAAGGGTGCGCATAGAAAAATAGAGTTCAAGCAAGCCGGTCCTGATCTTTATGCTTTATGGAAATATTCTAGACATCCGGATAAACATGGAGGCGCCATAAAAGGTTAGTTACCAACGACAAGAAACGAAGGCGGATGTGATGCATCCTTTCCGGGACGTGTTTTGTTCGAGAATATTCGGTTAACCGCACAAAATTGCTTATTTTCAAATATGTTGAGAATCCCGCGCGATTAACATATAACGATCCCGCAAATACCGGGATCGAAATTTTTCTGCGCCATTCCGACGCTTCATGCAATTTCACTTTAACACAAAAAGACACAGAGGAATCCGAACGAAACCACTCGGAGATTAGAATGATGATGGTTTCATGAGCTGAGAACACTCGTATGCCGATCCGCGACGGACTGCGTTAATTAACGTGTAGCAATCTCTCAAGTAGGATGCACACTCACATTTATAATACCAACAATACCAAACTGGTTGATAACCCTCAAAATTTAAAGAAATTACCATCGGTGCTACCCAGGGCGCTATCCCTTGAAGAGGAATTATACACTAATTAAAAAGTTCATTAACTGAATAACAGATAAAAACCTCTTGGCCCAGTTTCGTTATCTCCGCTCTAAGCGCTGTTTGTTGCCGCTATTTCAGATACGGAGATTTTTTAAACGGCACGGGGTTTTACGATTGCAAAAGATTACATTAATTAGAATACATTTATTTTAACTAAACACACAAATAAAGCAAATAATTGTTTTTGAAAATTTCTCGGGAAAACAATTTTTCATATTAATTTTGGTGTGTAGAATCCAAAACAATTCGTACTTTTTCGATCAGACTTCTCAATCAAAAGTTATCGACTAGAAACCAATTTTCGAAAGAAAATTCAAAGGGCTGTAACTTTTGAACTAGTAGCCCAATCTTGGAACTGTTTGAAATTATGGATTCTACAGGCCACATTCAATAAGAAAATTTTTTTTCCGGGTCGATCTGAGACAATTTTTATTTTCGGGCCTCAAAAAAAGGCAGTGTATAACCTTCCCCGGGTTAAATTCGCACTTCATAAATAAATTGTCATTAATTCTCAAGCAAAATGATCGCGAGTTTTAAAATAAGTACGCCGTTGGATTTAATTAGCATAAAGGAATATTGTCTTTTACCTTATGAATGAAATCTCTTGATTCAGCGGGAGTTTGTTGAATTCGATTCGGTCGATGTCGAACCTTGGAATTTTATCTGCGACTCGCAAATTGTCGGCGTCGTAGATGGCCACGTGCTGGTTGTTTTGAACTCTGCAACCCTTCCCTGTAGCAGTCCCCTCGGATAAATGGACTCCGGTAACTTGATTTTTACTTAGATCGTCACTGCTCCTTGGTCAAATTTGGAAACAAACGCTATGGATTAAACATTGGCAAGCGATGAACAAAACGCAGTTGGCCCTTTCATAGTAAGTCGTTCATGAAACCGGTTTTTAAAACTGCGCGGTACTGTGATTGCATTTTTAGGAAATTTACCACTCAGATATATTTGCACGTAAATGGTGATGCAATTTCCTCCGCGCTGAGCGAATACGATTAGCTGGCAGTAAACTGATTATGCACTCGCGTTAGTTTTGACTAGGATTATTGCCCTAAATGATAATAGTTAAGCGCCTTTTAAATATTTCGCAACGTTGCAATGGTGCGCGTTAAAAAGCTGTGATTACCATGCGAGCTTCACAACGACTTTAATCGCACTCATCAAAATTACCGTCTCTCTAAATTTACACTTACAACAAATGATACGTTTACAAAATCTAATATACATTTATACAGTTAATTACGAAATTTTATTCTTTCACGCCCAGGCCAAAAAGCATTATGTGTAATTGAAAATATTCACACCCATTACACTTTAGACAACGCTGTTTTCCCCGTGCGTGGAAAATTGCAATACTGGGCCAAATCAATAACAATTTAGGCCATTTCCTTCAGAGGAACTTACGTTTTCGATTTTGCACCATATACTATACTATTTCCTCATGTTTTCGTCTTCCGGCGATGAAAATGAAGTGTTTCTGTTATCAATCTACGACTACAATGGAAGAAGAAGAAATCGGAAACAATTTGGTACATAACCGATCCGTAATAATTGCAAGGAAAAGTTGTTCATTGTGACAGACTAACGTTTCGGTATGTCAATAATGTGGAAGCCAGATGCAACGACAATTTTCTATTTTTTTACACCGTCGAGTTGCACAAGATAAGTGAAATCATTTACTCGTTTTCCGTCTAATAAAGCTGCAAAAACCTTTTAGATAATCTACATGTAATTTACAAACGGTAACATTTAAACGAGTACTTAAACATTAACGGTCATATATTATCTTCGTTGATGTCGCGACCATTAACCACGACAAGACAATTAACAAACAGTTGTTCACTTCTTATGGTACTACCGTGTGGTCTCTTCTATTAGTTATAGAAATGCAGCAACACTTTCGTCTTCATTTCAAATTCGAGTTGTTTAATTGGACGCTGGACGCGAGTGGCATAACTAAAATTAACGTAACGGATTAATCTAAATAAGGAAGAAGCAGAGGCGTGCAACTCCCAATGTGAGCATACTTATGGCGGCCTGGAAAAAAAAAACAAGTTCACTTTCGCAATTGGTTGCTACCGGATTCTAAGCTGCTTTAAGGAATTCTTGAACCATGAACTCCAGTCTCATCATGACCGAGCTTCTTATAAATAAAAATAATCAGAACGAAGAATGCAAGGTCGTAACTGTACCAAAATAGAGAGTATAACAATTGGTGGAGTGGTCTAAAAAAAAGTTAGAACAATCAATAAGGTCGCTACCGTAAATGAAATCAATATTTCGTATCACTCGACAAATGTGATTAGTAGATTAGTAGATTAGAGAGCGATCGGAATTTTAATATAAAGGAGATGCTTTCTCATAAAGAACATATACAGTTAATGGCAATTTAATACACTTTACTGTTGTTAATTAATTTTTTCTCGATTTGAAGAAAAGGCTGTCGCTATATATACTAATTACGACATCTTTTTGGAAAGGTGTCTTTTTTCAACGATAATGTATGTCGTATTGTTGGGATCAATAAATAATATGCGATTTCTCTGTTGTTGGTGCTCCTTAAAAAGTGAGGTTAAAGGTCTCAGTCGTATTACTGGGACAATATCGAAAGGTTAATAAATTACGTTTGCAATGCGGGTCTGTAAGGCAAAAATGTCAATGATTTTTTTTTGCGTTTCGGTAGGTATGCTGAAACCGCCACATATACGTGAAAATGCATTGTCACCGGTAAAGCCAGTATTTTAAAACTAAATACGGAAAAAAGTGTAACAAAAAATAAATGTGCTAAATCTTTGTGTTAAGGGGTGAATATTCTTTCAAAATTTCTATTGTTCTTTTTACATTTTTCTTTCTAAAAGTATCAGCTCCCTGTAGAGTAGGTATCTTGTATAAACAAGTTTTCAAAATAATGTGTGGGGGAGGGGGGGCGGAGGTATCAATTATGCTTTCCTAATTTTTAATGACGCACAGATGTGCAGAGTTTAGCTATTAGGCGATCATTACTTTTGTCAATGACCGTATCTACAGGGGGGATTAAAGGGGAAAAAATATTGTTTTCCGTAAATATCGACCGTGAAATATTTTACAAAATTACGGAAGCGCAAAAGGGCCATACAAGTTATTTTTTTTTTAAATTATTTTTTAGATGTAACAGTAAATTTATACATTTGTTTGGGTTGTGTACAGGAGTAAATTTGATAAAAGGGGCTATTTGCATAAATTGAACGGATTTTAAAGTAAACAGGTGTTTTCCAAGCTTTTCAAAAGGTCATTTTTCCATAAAATAGATTGCCTTTTATCCACATTACAATCCTCAGTTTTCAGTCGTTATTTCTAAGGTGAATAACCTGTTTTTCCACTCTTTCGTACTGAAAGAAGGGGGCCTTTCCAGAAGTGTCTACGTCAACCCTTTTAGGCGCTTTCCTAATAAGGAAAAACATAAATATGTAAAAGTTCATGATCAAGTGGGAGAGGGGTGGTGGACACTGCACAATTTAAATGGGCGTTTATTGAACAATCACGATAACCAGATACATTGCTCTCATTTTCGATTCTTTAAAGTGGCGGAAGAACTGTGGGCCGCACGCCTTCGTACACCCCTGGTACAAGAAAGTTGCCTTAGCGAGCCATAATAAAACGTACGTTTTCATGATTTATCAGGTTAATCTGAAACCGCAAAACAACGAAACATATTTCTGTTAGATAATTTTTTATTTTGTTTTAATAATAATTTTTGTTAGTTAATTTTTTTTATGTTTCCGTTTACATTGCCATCCTGTCATCGGTGTGTCCTCGCCCAAGTTTCTCAGGTTAATTTGAAATTTTTTAATTTTTTTTAAATGGGGTCGTTCCATGCTTTTTTTGTTTTTTAAATGCGACATATATTGTTATGAAATGGGACCATCGTCTCCTGCTCGTTTTTGGGAATGGAAAAATGGGAAATGGGATCATTGTCTCCTGAGCTTTTAGGTATTTTTAAATGGGATCATTGTCTGCTGCTCTTTTGGTTTTTTTTCAAAATGGGACCATTGTCCACATTTTTTTTGTTTTTTTTTTGAAATGAGATCATTGTCCTCTGCTCTTCTGGTTTTTAAAAAATGGGATTATTGTCTCCTGCTCATATGGGTTGTTCAAATGGAACAATTGTCCACTGCCCTTTTGGTTTTTTAAATGGTTTTTAAATGGGACCATTGCTCATGCCTTTTTGGTCTTTTTCCAAATGGGATCTTTTTCCCTGTTCTTTTGTTTTTTTTTGAAATGCGACCATTGTCTCCTGCTCTTTTAGTTTTTTAAAACAAGACCATTGTCCCCTGCTCATTTGGTTGATTTAATTGGGGCCATTGTCCCCTGTTCTTGTTGTTTTTTAGATGTATTGTATTTTTTATGAAATGGGGCCATTTTTTGGGAATGGAAGAAATGAAAAATTTCCTGAATTTCTAGTTATTATTTTTTTAAACAGGATCATTGTCCCATGCCCTCTTGTTTTTTTTTGTTTTGAAATGGGATCATAGACAGGCAGCTGCTCTTTTGTTTTTTTAATGTGGTCATTGTTCCCTACCTCTTTGTTTGTTTGTTTTGAAATGGAATTATTGTCCCATGATTTTTAGTTCTATTTTTGAAATGGGACCGTAGTCCCCTGCCTTTTTTTGAAATGTGATCATTGTCACCTGCCTGTTTGGTTTATTTTTTTAAATGGGATCGTTATCACCTACTCTTTTGACTTCTTTAGATGGAACCGAGGATGGAACCATTGCTTCTGCTGTTTTGTTTTTTTTTTGAATTGGGATCACTATCCCCTGCTTTTGTCTTTTGTCTGTTTTAAATGAGACCATTGTGTCCTGAGCTCTTGTTTTTTTTTAAACGGGACCATTGTTCCCTGTTCTTTTGGTTTTTTAAATGGAGTCATTGTTTCCTGCTCTGTTTGTATTTTTTAAATGGGATGTATTTTTTATGAAATGGGATCATTGTCCCCTGCTCGTTCTTGGGAATGGGAAAAATGGGCTCCTGAGTTTTTAGTTATTTTTGAAATGGGATCATTGTCCCCTGCACTGTTGTTTTTTGTATCTAAATGGGATCATTGTCCCTTTTGGTTTTTTAATGGGGCTCATGCCCTATAGGTTTTTTTCGAAATGAAATCTATTTGCTCTTTTGTTTTTTGTAAAGGCGACCATTGTCCCTTGCTCTTTTGGTTTTTTAAATGGGGTCATTGTTTCCTGCTCGGTTTGTATTTTTTAAATGGGATGTATTTTTTATGAAATTGGATCATTGTCCCCTGCTCGTTCTTGGGAATGGGAAAAATGGGCTCCTGAGTTTTTAGTTATTTTTGAAATGGGACCATTGTCCCCTGCACTGTTGTTTTTTGTATCTAAATGGGATCATTGTCCCTTTTGGTTTTTTAATGGGGCTCATGCCCTGTAGGTTTTTTTCGAAATGAAATCTTTTTGCTCTTTTGTTTTTTGTAATTGCGACCTCTTCTCCTCTTCCTCCTCTTCTTTTGTTTTTTTTAATGAGACCATTGTTCCCTGTTCATTTGGTTGATTTAAATGGGGTCATTGTCCTTTGTTTCTTTTGTTTTTTAGATGGGTGTATTTTTTATGAAATGAAAAAAAATGTCTTGAATTTCTATTTATTATTTTTACAGGATCATGGTCCCCTGCTCTCTTGTTTTTTTTTTTGTTTTGAATGGGATCATTGACAAACAGCTGCTATTTTGTTTTATTTAATGGAATCATTGTCCCCTACTCGTTTGTTTTTGTTTAAAAAACGAAGTCATTGTTCTCTGCTCCTTTTGTTTTTTTAAAGGTGTAGTTGTCTCTTGTTTTTTTGTTTTTTTTAGTTCAAATGGGCCATTGTCACCTGCTCTTTTGTTTATTTAAATGCGATCATCGGCACCTGATCTTTTGGTTTTTTTAAATGAGGTCATTGTCTTCTACTATCTTGGGTTTTTAAAAATATGAACGGGAAAAATGGGATCATCTCCTGAGAAGAGAAAAGAGATCAAACTTCCGCAAAGGAAGGTGTTTATAAGGTCATATTTTTATTAAATAAAAATTACATACCCGCTCCCCGAGATTTTTGAAAAGTATTGTAGCTTATGTATTTCGACTGGGACATTTGGTGGGTTAACCGGAACGACCGGGACCAATGACAGGTCTCGGTGAATACCGGCAAACCTTTATGCCCATCTTTGGTTCTTGTGAAACTTCAAAATGTACCATTGATAGGCAAAATTCACCTTTTCAAAACCCTTTTCTTCATAGTGCTGGATTTTCAATATCAAAGTGCACCTGAATCAAAATTTGATCAAAATAAAAAAGAAAATTAAAGTCGCTCTTTAACCGTGAGAGTAGATAAAGTGATCACTTTCGCCACAAGGATAGATAAGGTGAAACAGATGACTGTGTATTCTAATGACAAAATAAAGGCAAAATAAATAAATAAACATGTCATTCTTATTTCAAATGAGCCGCGAAGCACAAAATAGTTCAGAACATGGTTCATCAACTTTTAAATCGGATTTCTATCCTTCCTAAAGCATTGTTACAAGAGACATGCGAGTTGAAATCTAAATGGTAGGTATATAAAGGAAAGGAATTATGGGTTTTGTAGGGGAGAGATATTTCGTTCCTCACTTTCTGTATATAAGGGCTTTTAATTAAAGTTGAGGCTAAATTCGGCACTGCTTGTAAATTCGGTTTGGATATGTAATTTATACAATGTTAAAAGCACCGGTACATAAATTTTAAAGAAAAAATGCAAACTTGTTTCCGTCAATCTATTGGTGAATGTAAGTACCTAAATTTGCATATAATTTGATGAAAATTAGTTTCCCATGGGCCTTTGTAGAAGTCATTGGCCATTAGGCATTGACAGGACACGAATAAAGTCACGTGCGTTTGGTTAATAATAATTGAAAGGTGGATGTATTGCAATTAACTTTATGTACTGTTGCCGCGAGTATTGTACCTAATACCTACAGATAAACCTACCGGAAGAGTTTTTGAATTATGGTGGGCGAAGTGAGCGTCTCCTCATAGAAAAATGACGCAGTTTATTGTCGACCGGTGGTGCTACAATTAAATTAACTAGTCGATCGCGGAAATTTACTGTTATCCTTAGATCTAATCCTTGAAATGTCTGTTATTAATGATACACTTTACAGATATACAAGAGCTTAAGCAAACAAACTGTATGTTGAAGATTTTTTTGCGCGAACCGAAAGGTTAAAAGATCAACGTTTATTGCCCCACACATACACCGATTAATTTCGTACGAAATTCAGCAAAACTGGCATTTGCATGAAAATTTTCATTTAGAAAACGCCATAAAATGCAAATTTCAGTTCGGAAACGGACTTTTTAAAGCGTATGTGAAAATGTGCAACCTGCGCTCGCAAAAAGCTCATAAATCACACTTATTTCTGAAGTTGTCATAGTTGGGAAACTCACGTCCCATCTTTTACCTAATATGTATACGCATCGTGACCTCGGATTTCCATATTTTAAATAATCTGGATGTACACCATGACTAATACATTAGGAAGACTTTCTTTGCATGTATTGTAATTTTTTTCGTACATCAAAGAAGGAAAGCAGAGTTGTTTTAATCACTACATCGTTTAATATCAACAGGAAGTTGAAGATTCTTATCGTTTGGCTTCTCATTACTATACCACCATGATTCATGAAGAATATTGTAGGTATTTAAAGTGGGGTTGGTAGAATGAACAATGAAAGCTTCATTCAAGCATCAACGTTTTCACAAATTATTAGGTAATTGTTTGAATATTAATGCACGATTATTTTTCGACAATTTGCCAAATCATTCTAAGCTTTACCTCACGACGAAGATCTCACTTACGCTTTAAATCGAAACCATCTCGAAAAATTGACTTTTCTGGAGTATATCAGTCAAAATATACTAGATATAAATAATTAATTTTCTTCTTACTGTTTTCTCGGAACAGAAAGAAAATTGCAGTTTTGGATTTTCGGATTTTACGTACCTATAATAATAATATATGTATATTTATACAGGGTGATTCCTATAGTACCTGCCACCGTTTGGGAGCGTATAGGGGGTGCCTAGGGGAGTATTTTGATATAGGACACTTGGGGTCGGAAATCTAAAATAAGGGCGCCAGAACCAAATTTATCTTCTGGAATTTCACGCCTGTATGTAGGCAACCCAACCGACCGACGTTTCGCGCGGAGCGATGCAGAGCGAGTTAGCGCGAGGAAGCGACATGGGAAGGAAGGAGGGAAAACGACAGTCAAAAGCAATAACGTTTACAAGTCACACATCGCCGCCTGAGATCGCTCCGTGTCCACCGCCGGCCGGTTGGGTTGCCTACCTACAGGCGCGAAATTCCAGAAGGTAAATTTGGCTCTGGCACCCTTATTTTAGATTTCCGACCCCAAGTGTCCTATATCAAAATACTCCCCTACGCACCACCTACACGCTCCCAAACGGTGGCAGGTACTATAGGAATCACCCTGTATACTAAGCGGCGGATATAGTTTTTTTTACAATTTTTACGTTTTTTTTTTCGGTTCTGAGTTTCTAGTCCAGCATGCGGAGCAGTCAGAAGGGCCGATTCCTGCAAAAGGTGATGTAAACGATTTTATCATTTTAGAGGGTCCATTTGGGTCCAAATAACATGTTGAAAAGTGCACACCAATTTTTTTATCCCACAACTTTTGGCAGCCAAAAAAAACCTCAAAATGTTCGGATTTTTTTCAGTTTTTCGCTTAATACTCGAAAACGGTCCATATTTTATGAATAACACTTCTTTAGTAAATTAAAGAAAACACAACTCTGCTTCGACCAAAAGATGAACAAACAAAATCCGTCCAATAGAACAATGTTTACAAGCGATCAAAGAAATCCCTTAAGCTCCCCGTCAATTCCTGGACATCCACGGAAATCCCTGAAATCGGATAAAATTCCTTACAAAACCTCAGAAATCCTTTCGAAATCTTCTTAAATTCTTCACCATACTTGCTTTTGATGCTCCATTCCAATACTTTATTACGACCGCTTTCATATAGAAACGTTTCAAATACTGCGTGGCAATATTGAGTAAAATAATTAGAAGCTAAAATTTATTTTTGAACGAGTCAAAGAAAGCTATTTCAGTGACAAAATGCAATTGGAAGGTAGACAAGGAAAGTCAGATTTTGGCTTTTTCGATGTGAGAATGAAAATTAATTTAGAACACATGTCATATTTTATCAGGAACGACTTCATTCGGTACGGCAAAACAATTATTGAAAGGTAAAAGTGACCGCATGTGCAGATAAGCGCATTAGGTGATTAATCTCTACCTGCTTAGTTACCGCCCCTCCATCAAAAATATAATTTATGACCAAATCATTCGATCGTGTTATTAACGCGAAGTGTAGTCCATCTTGTGCGAAATGGTCTCCAAAAATTCCAAATGGTCCGAAGGAAAGTGCCTGGTACCGAAAGCAAGAGAGCTGAGGGTGAATTTTGACAAGCACATATTAGGTAGTAAGTAATTTGGATTTTTACATTTAAACATTGGGCATACAATGCAAAATGATTTTGGAGTTGGACAATAGGTGACTAAATATTGTGTATAGAAATTTACCTCCACACATGTAACTGCCGTTAGTTTCAATCAGTCATTTTCCAAATCCAACATTTATACACGACAATTACAATCATCTTATCTATCCAAGTCTAAAATTAGGAACACATGTAGTGTAGTCTATTGCGTCGGCGGCGTCGGCATTTTAAACAGGTGTTTAGAAGTCTGTTGATAATTAACACTGCACATGCCTACTTATCGCAGAGTTTACTAATTTTGAATTAATTTGATATATGAACCAAATACCTTCGCAAAATGAAATCTTAAAATCGAAACATGCAACTCAAGATTATTGTGTCACCTCGTGCCTAAAAACTGTACGAAAAGGGTGACTAGGAATTTCATTCTTTCTCTCTATTCAAGTTAAATCCGGGTCCTTATTAGAGGCATTTAATTGGTCCAAAAATTCATTCAATATACCTATCCACGTATTCACAAAATTCTTAATCGAAAAGTGGATTTCCATTTTTCGCATATTCAGACCAGATAATTTTGTCTTGTGTCTTGTACTTGCATGAGTGTTTAATGGTATTTGTCTCAGCAATCATGACAAATGTAACGATTGAACTTGCGGCTATACCTAGGTTTCGGGCATGCCTCTCTGATCTGTAAAATTCCTACCCAAGGAGGTGCTTTTTTGATCCCCAAACGACGCCCCTAGGGATGTTTGTAGAGCACATTAGAAATGCTGTAGAAAGTTCAAATTCATTATTAGCCCATTACGTAAAGACGTGGTTTGGGGTAAGTGTAACATCTAAAACGATGTTTTAAATTTCGGGGGCTATTTATCAAACCAAGCTCATTAAATTTTATATGAAAATTAACTAAAAGTACTGTACTTGAAGCGTGTTAGTTAAGGAATTTCGGAAATGAAATTATTATGGTGGTAACGCAACCACAAACGATGTCATTTGGATTGATGTGTTTTCTAAAGACCTTGCAATTTAGAAATAACTTGAAATAATGGAGAAGGTCCAAATTCATTAGTAACTAACAAAAGACGTTGTTTTGGCAAGCATTACACCCAAAACAATGTTCTGAGGGGCTTTACAAGTTTGGGGTTGCTATTGTTTTCATGACCCAGCACCTTACAATTTATATGAAAATGAAATACACTTTCGTTTGCCAGTTATTAAATAAGGGGTAAGACGGACTGACCTTTATCGCTTAAACGTCACAAATGCCGCTGCTTAGTGACATGAGGGCGTCAGTTGCAGTGAAAGGGGGTGTTGGGAGAGCAACTCAAGCAATTTGGATGAGTCTTGTTCATTTCGGCTCATTCAATAATTTCCAACAAATTTTAAAAATGGGTCCAATTTTAAATTTTTGGTACTTTTTGAATTTGGATGTCCTACAATCTTTAGGAAGGGGTTAGTGGATTTTACCGTTCCTTTAGGAGCCACAACGCGTTAAAAAAAGGTTAACCAGTTTTTTTTAGAAAAGTTGGAAAAATGAGTTTATTGACGCAGAATTTTGTTTTCTTTTTTTTACTAAAGACGGCTTATTCATTAAATAAAGACCGTTTTCGAGTTTTAAGCGAAAAACTGAAAAAAGTTGAAACATTTTGAGGTTTTTTGTCTGCCAAAAGTTGTGCCGGGAAAAAATGGGTGTGCAATCTTCAAATTCACACTGCTAGAAGTTAAACTCAGTTTTCTCGCTATGCCTGCTCAGAAAACGGTATAATTTAGCCAGTACCATTCTTAAAATAGATTTGTTGAATACTTGGTTTTGACTTGTCTTAGTTCCAACCCTTTTTTGTGTGAATGCGATTTGCCAAATAAGAAGAATGGGACGAACTCACGAACATCATCCAACAATCTCATAAATATTTTCTATCTATGTCGGTCACTCTGTGATATATTTAGTTTCATCTCCTAGCCAAGTCTATTGCAATTTTGCGCTCGGCTGCGGCTTTACGCATGCATAATTGATAACAATTTTTCACTTGAAACCGAAAAAACGATTATGAATTAAAAAAAAAGATTCAACACAATAATAATTTTTGGAACTAGAATCGAAACATATGTCCGGACCGGAACCGAAAACAAAATCGAAACCACCATCGCAATTATTTTTAGAACCGAAACCTGGTCCAGAACTTTCAGAACTGTCATAATCGTTATTGGAGTCTTTTCCCGCAAATCCTATGACTGCTAACATAACAGTAAAATTAGACATTTTTAAAGAAGAAAGTAGTACCGGGGAGTGTAAGGGGTATGGAATACCTTTCAGCCAAGCAGGAGTCAATAACTCTTCATGTATTACTCCCAGTGCTCTGTTGTGGTGCTTTTTGGGAAAAAGTAATCAAATATTTGTATGCTGGGGGGTATTTCATAACCCCTAGATCCCCCGGTACTATGTTTTTCGACAAAAGCGCTTAACCTTCAAGACTTTTATAATTGTTTTTGGAGTCTTTTCTCGCAAACTACTAATATTGAACATTTTAGGGACTAGCACTTCTTGGTGCCTATTGGGAAAAAGTAATCAAATCTTTGTGTGCTAGAGGGTGTTGTCACGGGGGGTATGTCATTTTATAGTCTGTAAGTCAAAACCTAATACAACATATATTTTAGTTGATTTCTCTTATTGTTTTTCAAAAGGATTCCTCCTTGCTCCTATAAGAATACGGATTTTTGGCTTACAATTTCCGTAGTAATTGCCGAATCGCAGATATCGCAATATCTTTTCAGGGCAAAATCTACTGGAAAATGCCCTTTTCGACACTGTCAAAGTATATTATAAAATTTGATTTATAACGGTCTTTTGTTGTTTTTCGAAACAAGTCCTCCATGCAACAGGACCGGGTTTTTGGGTTATAATATTTACCGAACTCCAATGGATTCTAAAGACCAGAATCAAACAGATAATGCTTTTTCAGATCCCACATGCCAAAATCTATTACGAGGTTTGATTTTTCAATTAATTTATAACAATCTTCTGGTTGTTTTTCGCAACTCGCAACGAGCCCCTTTTCTTCTATAAAAATCAGGTTTTTGGCTTATAATTCTCGTAGTAATTGCCGAATCGTAGATATTGTAATATCTTAGAATTCTGTAGGTTACAACTTATCATAAAAAGTCTGTTTTATGTTTTACAGGTCAAAATGTTCGTTCTAAGTCGATCTACTACAATTCTTTTATAGTTCTGCTTCCCTTCGGTCGCTGATTTAAAATGGGCATCATCCTTTAAAGTACCTATAAAACACCTAGTTATCTTAATAGCTATTTTTATAATTGTCTAATCTTAGTGTAATGACATACTAGGCGACATGCCGCTCGCGACAGCGACATCGAGCGTCAATGTCGCAAAAACGAGCGGATGACATACTTAAGCGATATGAGCTACTTTTAGCGGTTTTGAACGACAAAAAAGACGACAAATCACGATTCTCATGAAAAAGGTGTTTTACCCTGCAACCCTGCTCCTTCAGTTGGCACACCCAGTATGGAGAACGTACACTTCCTTAATGTGGTTGCTGTTTGTGCAGCCGAAGCAGAAGGTCTACTGCAGAACACGCGAGTGAGGAAATACTCTGTTCACCCATACCACCGCTTAACAAGGCTAAATAATTTATCAACAACGGACATTTTTGTTGTTTAAACTTAAACTTTCGCGCCGCAAATGCGGCAAATCGCGGTCCAGTATGTCATCACAAACCTGTTTCTATGTGCCCCCCCAATTAAGTCGCGCCGCATTTCCGACGACAAGGCACGACACATCTGTCGCGACGACTGCAAGTCGCTATACTATGCCTTTAGCCATTAAACAATGCAGGTCGCTGCAAAATATTTGTCGCTCCATTTTGCGGCATGTCGCTGTCGCGAGCGGCATGCCGCCTAGTATGTCATTACACTTAGATTGTACTGTCTTTAAATTTTCCGCATTAGAGCCTATTAGAAAATGTCATTTTTCTACAACTGTCAAAAAAAACTGTCATTTTCTGACGGATTTCGAAACGCGAAGTACTAGATTTTTAATCGGTTAATTAATAAGTAAGGTTGCTCTTGACAACGTGCGCGAAATCGTCAACAGTGAAAAAAATATTTCGCGCACGTGACAAAGTTGAACTTGAACAGCAAATTTAATTAACAATCGGTTCAGTTGTAGAAAAAATATTGTATATAACGATAGCGCGAAGTTATTTCGCGCATTTGACTGATATTTTGACTCGGATTCGCCTCGTCAAAATATGAAAAAAAAGTATTTCGCGCACGTGACAAAGTTGAACTTATACAGCAAATTTAATTAACAATCGGTTCAGTTGTAGAAAAAAATTGTATATAACGCTAGCGCGAAGTTATTTCGCGCATTTGACTGATATTTTGACTCGGATTCGCCTCGTCAAAATACCTTCAGTCTCAATGCGCGAAATCGAACTTCGCGCTCTTGTTATATAAATAACTATTTTCTACAACTGTCAGAAAAACCTGTCATTTTTTGACGAATTTCGAAACGCAAAGTACTAGATTTTTAATCGGTTAATTAATAAGTAAGGTTGCTCTTGACAACGTGCGCGAAATCGTCAACAGTGAAAAAAAGTATTTCGCGCACGTGACAAAGTTGAACTTAAACAGCAAATTTAATTAACAATCGGTTCAGTTGTAGAAAAAATATTGTATATAAAGCTAGCGCGAATTTATTTCGCGCATTTGACTGATATTTTGACTCGGATTCGCCTCGTCAAAATACTTTCAGTCTCAATGCGCGAAATTGAAACAACTGTCAAAAAAATCTGTCATTTTCTGACGAATTTCGAAACGCGAAGTACTAGATTTTTAAACGGTGAATTAATAAGGAAGGTTGCTCTTGACAACGTGCGCGAAATCGTCAACAGTGAAAAAAAGTATTTCGCGCACGTGACAAAGTTGAACTTAAACAGCAAATTTAATTAACAATCGGTTCGGTTCTAGAAAAAATATTGTATATAACGCTAGCGCGAAGTTATTTCGCGCATTTGACTGATATTTTGACTCGGATTCGCCTCGTCAAAATATGAAAAAAAGTATTTCGCGCACGTGACAAAGTTGAACTTAAACATCAAATTTAATTAACAATCGGTTCGGTTCTAGAAAAAATATTGTATATAACGCTAGCGCGAAGTTATTTCGCGCATTTGACTGATATTTCCTGATATATTTTCAAAAAACTCACTTTTCACAAGAAAAAACGTGGAAAGTAAATATCGCATTTTCATTTCTGGCAAGTGCAAATGATTGGTCCGTCACCCATATGCCAACAACAAAAAAACCTTTTTGAGATAGCACAAAATTTCCGATTTTGAAAAAACCTTCTATCGAGAAAAAAACGCGCAAAGCCAATATTGCATATTTACCGGCGTAATTTAAGGGTAGATTTAAATCAATTACATTTGATATTGCGGGGGTCTAAACACCCCTAATTTTGATTCGTTTCCACTACGTTCGCTGAAAAAACTTTGGAAATCATTTCTAAAAAAATAAAGACTATGTCCATACATTTTATTGGCATAATTGAATGTGTACATTTTATGGTAGGTGGCCAATGAGGTGTCCAAACATCACTAAACACGACTTATCCATTCACAACTTCACATGCATATTTTTGCACCGTTTTTGCTAACGTCACGTGAAATATGCAAAATTTACTGCTGGCTGTAACTGCTATCTTCACACGGGTTAGGTACGGCCCCGGGGAGGATTAATCTGGTATTGGGCTGCAAAAAACCAAGTACAATTCCTGAATTCAGTGGTTTTAATGTTGCTGCATACTTTCGCATATTTATAGATATGCCATTGCTAACTTCACGTGAGTCGACATTCTTCACATGTTCGTAATCTCCGCCTTGCCTTATTGTCCATGTTTAGGTATCCAAAATTTAGTGCCCAAAACGGAACGAAGATGCGCATACAACCTGAAATTCCGTTTTTTCGCGCCGAGATAATTTGCGTCGCCCCGTTAGAAGCTTGCGTAACCCCCCGAAAAAGGCCGCAATATATTTTCCATACGTTCAAAACATGCGATAGCATTGAAAATACAAGCGACAATGTCAAAGTATGGGATAACCCCGTCTAATTAACACACAATGTAAGCAACGCGCTCTCAGCGAACTTGAAAAATTCAAATAATTAAGTACTCGGTTTCTATAAATAACGAAAACAACACGGCCGTCTTATCAATGCTGTATTAATTTGATAAGACAAAACCAATAGATAACGTATCGCGGAGGTAATTATGATAAATCTGTTTATTTGGTATAATTCCTAGTTACAGTTATTTTCAACGTTTAAGCAAATGAAATATTTCGCCTGTTTTTTTCTCTGTTAAATTAGAGCAGGTAAGATAATTCTACAAGTCAACAACAAGTACGAATAGGTATATTTACTGTTAGGTATTACATGCCCATGTAAAACGAGTGTAAGTATTTACACTAATTGCAATCGATTTTAATTTCTCTAAAAGGGGCGAGTTATAAAAAATTCATCGTATTTTTGTCCTCTACGCCTTTAAAGCGAAACGGCGGCGGGGTGATAACGAAAGGCAATCGGGCGGACTTTTTGAATTTTTGCCGCCATTGGCGGAGGCTGTCGTAATTGCCGAAAAAAAAAGCGGCGATGATCAGCGCTAACCTCGCATTTAAATACGTCACTCTGCCAGGTAAGCACGGATGCAGGTAACTAAAGACATCAATAATCGATAATAAAGCGACCAAAATGGGTCCTCCTAGCAAATTCCGTCGCGGACGGAAAAGACAAGTGGAAAGCGAAGGGTGCGACTTAAACTATGGACTAACTTAGAATACGTGTATAAGGAATAAGTGGCGTATTTACCTGAAAAGTGTTAACACCGATAACATAATAACAGCCATCTTACTTTAAATGTCAAATATCATACTGCATGTTTATACGAATTGAAACACGAGCGTACGCGTGCGCTCGCGATGAGCACGTGCGTATTAATTTGTGATTTCCACCACGACGCTACGATAGGCGAAGGGCAGAACGGGCGAACTGTTTTGCCATTCCACCACTTGAGCCTAGGAAATGAATTCTATCTACCTACAATTAGGCAACCAATCATACATCCACAAATATAAGCATAACGTAAAAGGTATATTTCCCTCCGAATAAATTGAAACCTGCAGGGGTCTATACTATGTATTCAGTTTGTGGACAAAAGGTTTACGGTAAGAAAATTACAAAAAAGAGTATAAATTAATGAACATGAAGCAGTAAAAATTGGTACCTCAAGGCAAAAGTAAAAAAAAGCAGAGAAATTGAAACTAAAGAAAATGAAAAATTAATAACAGAGAAATCAAGAGATAAATAATAAAGGAGAAATGGTACGAATTGTAGAACGCAAAGAAGGTGAACAATTAGAGGATGATGTATGAGAATTGCAAAAAGCACAAAAATATGTGAGAAGAGATTGGAAGACGGTGTGTAGTGAAGCTGAGGAAAAAACAAAACAAGATAAAAGAAGGATGATTTTTTTACATCATCTCTGTGTTCCTCCCCCCTCTCCCTCTCGCCTTCCGCCCCCTCCTCCCCTTCCTTCCTTGAAAGTCAATTCAATCACCTATCCATTTTTTCACTTCCTTTTTCATGTTCCATCTCCACTTTCTCCTGCGCTTTTCTCTTTCGGCACCTTCGCTAATTTTACAATTTGTTCTATCAGGTTTTCTTTTTCCCATTGCTATAACCTTCTTCCCATTTTCTCAATCGCTTTCTCATTTCTTTTATCTCTCCTCATTCTCTCCTATCGCATTTTTCCTTCTTCACGCTTTTCCATTATTTTCTCTCTCTCTCTCACTTTCACAAGCTTCATCGCTTTCATATACTTCCTCGGTCACTTCGCACCAGTCTCTCGGAGCTAAACAGGTGTTTAAGAGCCATAACCATTATAGTATATTAAAGTACAAGTGTCATTTGACGAAGATTATCGCACGAGGTAGTTTGCCGCATAAGCCGCGTAGCGGCGAATGCGGCAAAAGCCGAGTGCGACAAGTAGACAAATGACACGTGTGCTTTATACTATTTTTTCTATTTCGACTTTTATTTTAAATAACAAATTATACAAATTATAAATATTGCCTTTAGGCGTTGTTAGGTAATTTTAAACTATCATTCAGTGTATGTTGGTAATAGACACAATTCATTTATTTTCACGTTGGTTAACCTGATTCCTGTATTTTCAAACTTTTAATTATTTGGTCATAATTCCATTTTGCGGCAGTTATGATGAATACGGATGACAAACACGTCTCTTGTACCCCACCAGAGACCCAAGAGATTGCCAATGAAGCGACGTTAAATTTACTGCCTGTAAAATCGAAAGTAAAGTACGAGTACAAAATTTTTGAAAACTGGCTGGCCGAGAAGGGAGTTCAAAAAGTAAGCAAGAATGTACTGCTGGCATATTTTACTACGCTAAGTAAAAATAAAAAAAGTTCTACCCTTTGGAGTATATATTCAAAATTAATCGGAATTAATACAATCGGTCAAGTTCCTCGTACGTTATTTACACTTTACAGGTTATGTTTAGTTTTGATTTAACGGATACCGTTGACAGCAAAAAAGCGAGGGGTACCAATCCAACAAAATAAAAAAAATAATGCGTTTCTATTTCTTTCAGCATCATTTCTGTCTAGAAACGCACGCAAACTGGGCCAATCAATTACGGTTTTGGTATTGTTTCCACATCGAAATAGAAAAAGATTATTTTTCTATTTCGATTTTTAAATGTTCTTATTAACGCACTGTTTTCCGCTCAAAACAGTGCGTTAATGAGACCTATTAACGCACCGTTTTTAAGTTGGTATTAAAGTGGAAAACCTAAATTCACTACCCTATTTGACATTCGATTGTATTTATTTACAAATTAGGGTTATGTTTTGATATACAGAAAGACAAGATTCCCTTTCTATTTGATTAAAAGCGAGACATGTAAGGCTGATAGTGTTAATCAAATTACAAGAACAATATGAAAAAACCACTTAATTACTTTCTCCTTCCAAAACTCAAAAGGGAATTAAATATTACGGTATGTAGCGTAAGAACCGAGATATCAAAAATGTGGGGCTTTGAGGTAAATTTGTACATTAATGATTAATGCCTCTTTTTGTAGCACGTTCAACATCTACGTACAATCTGTGACCAATGATTACTAGTACGAATAGTGTACCTATCTACCAAAAACGACCTACAGGTTATAAAGGAGATTTCGAATGGGGAATGGATGACAACGAGGATACCTTCGGAACACATTAAACAATATTTTAAAGGAGCAGCTTATTGCTTTTAGCACTTGTTCTGCGTTATTCATATCGTGAGCCTGATTTGTGTAGTATCGTTATGCTCCTAAGAGGAAGTGACGATCCGAAGCCGAACCCGTCGTAATGAGTGACACTATCAGTTATCACGTAACAACAACCCACTAAGGACCGATCCGTTAGTGACCGTTAATGGCAAATCGCAAAAAGAAACCTTTGTTTTTCTTTTTATGTCAGTCACCAATATAAGTAGAAGCAGTGTCGTATGGGCGAAATCTGTTAGCTGTTAGCTTTGTCGTTAATCGACAGTGACACGACTGAATTTCACATAACTTATATAAAAGGACGAAGGACTGCATTTTGCCTTTATGAATTGTTCCACAGTTAATGTACTAATTTCTGAAGTTTATTAATTAAAACAAAATTGATGAGAGTGTATTTAAATAAGTGAAATATTTGGGACGTGGTACTGCCAACTTAATACAACCTGCACTAATACAACTTCTATATCAAAATTCCCTAGTTACAAAAAGTTACTATAACATCATTTTGATAAAAATTTCTCGAAAATTTCTTCTCAATAGAAAAAATAGTATAAGAAACTTGTTTCATAAGACGCCCCATCGCCGCGAGCGGCTCGTTTTCTAAACTTGAACTCGTGCGTTAAACGCGCCACTTATGAAACTTGTTTCTTAATATACTATTTAAGAGGCTTTCAAAACCCTGCTTTAAAAGTATGTGAAGTAGTACCTGCAGAATTCTTCGAAAGATAAAGACCCTTTGCGACCTTAAGTACATTTACATCTCTTTTAAGCAATCTAAAAGCTTGCAGGGGTCAGTAAGAGGCATCAAAAGGCCTTGAAGAATCTTTGATAGTGTTTCAGATCCGTCTACAGTTCCTATTTAACTAAAAGTCTAAAAGGCGTGTTTGGAAGTCCCTTTAAGAGTTCGGATTCCTTACTAGAGAGCCCTCGGCAAAAGGGAACTCGATAACTTCTTTTCCTCTCACTCGCGGTACTTCGGTACAATGGAAGTACTGTACATTGGGGGTATTCCATACCCCCCAGACCCCTCGATAACACTTTCCTCCAGAGAAGACTGTCTAGCCCTTAGGATGGTTTTTGTTGGAAAATTATCGGATCCTTTTCTGCACGGAAGTATTGCATAGAACATAGTCCCGGGGGGCCTGAGGGGTATGGAATACTCTCCAGCAAAAGAGCTCTTGTCAAAGGCTGACTCAATAACTCCTTTCCATCTAATCTTCGGTACTCTCCTGGGTTCCGGGAATGACAATAGAACCACTATACCCCGCACCCCCCGCTTATTACCTCCCCCCCCACAAAACATTTCCATACCCATTTACTCATTTGTTCATTTGTTCATTTGTTTATTTGTTCATTTGTTCATTTGTTCATTTCTTCATTTCTTCATTTGTTCATTTGTTCATTTATTCATTTATTCATTTATTCATTTATTCATTTATTCATTTATTCATTTATTCATTTATTCATTTATTCATTTATTCATTTCTCCTCTCTTGTTCTAGACCCTCAACAGGCTTTCGCCCAATTAAAGAGTGACCCGCATAATGCTTTCATCCGCAAAGCCAGGAATCGTTCCCCAGAAGGCACTCTTATTCTTAAAACTCCATCATAGGCTATCTTCCAGAGCAGCCCCCCTCCCAAGAAAAAGTGTTTTCCCGAGAAATTTTGGAGTAGTCGATTTTTGGTAAACAGGAAGGTTATACACTGCCTTTTTTTGAGGCCCAAAAAAAATTGTCTGAGATCGACCAGGAAAAAACATTTTCCTTTTGATTGAGAGGTCTAATCGAAAAAGTACGAATCGTTTTGGATTCTACGCACCAAAATTAATAACAAAAAATGTTTTTCCGAGAAATTTTGGAGTAGTCGATTTTTGGTAAAAAAGGAATGTTGAGTGGGGTGTAGGTAGATGGAACTCACAAAGGGAAATAAATATATCCATTGGTGATGTCGAAGCTTTTAGAGCGAATATCTCTCAAAAGGGGTGTCAGTGGAGAGTATTCACAAAGGTAAACTGAATCGTCTAGATGAGACATAATATCTATTAATGAGGTCGAAACGAGTATCTCGTAGACGAATTGTCAGAAGAGGATACTCATAAAGGGAAGGTTAGGCGAACTACTTACTGATATGAAAACTTAAGGGAAATGCAGAATTTCTCTAAGAAATTTCGGGCTCGATTAGTCACAAAACCGGTCAGATGAAACAAATTTATTCGACATAAATCAATCAAACAAGCTGAAAGGAAATATAGGCGGTCAGTGCCAGAGAAACAACTACCACGCAACAAGCGATCGATAGAATAATCCAAAATCTCCGGTCGTATTGCAAGAGTGCAAGTGTCGGTTGTTGAAGGATTTGCCAATCTCTGATTGCAGAGGAGGATCTTGGGTGCATCTAATCGATCTGAAACTAAACTGGGAGGTAGGTGGTTTCTTAATCCTTGAACCGCTCGGTAAAGGAATGCTCTGGTGGTGTCGCTATGTGGTTTTGCGATCATAACTTCTGAAGAGGATTTCCAGTGTGTTGGTAGGTACGGGAGTTAGATACAGCGGTTGTAAATGCTGGATAACAATGTGATTGTGGAGGGAGGGAGTGGAGTTTGTTGTATTCTGTCCGCTAGTAGGAATTGGCGGAATACTCATCTCTTCGCCCTAAAGGGATTAAGTAGGTATCCTATCAGGGACTCAGGGAGCTTCTGGCGATAAAGATGGTGGGGTTTCTTAGGGCCGGCGATAGAGGGGTTTGGTGATATGATCAACAATAGAAATACCGTGGTGTGATATGAAGGTTGGGGTACTGTTATTAGGTGGTTGGCGAGATTAATGCCGTTAGGGTCGAACGGGGAATTGCCGAGCGTAGAAAAATGTATGATTCCTGTGGGTTGCCTAAATTAATCAGGAACTGGTGGTAATCTTTGATCCCCATGGCCATTTCATACAAAATTTTATTTAAACTTATTACATTTCCTTAAATGTGCACATAGTTCAATTAATCCTATCAATTTGACAACAGTCCTTTTTTTAAAAAATAGATTTGTTACAATTATCATACCTACAATCGCTACACGTGAGAAGGTTTCGGCCGTTATCTTTCATTCTCACGCAAGGTGACACATTATCTTCCCTAACGGAGCACTCTCTTACATATCTTGTCACATCGTTCACTACGAAAGAAGTAGATCAATAGCAATTGTCATTATTCCATCTTTCATTTACCAATTTCCGCATATTCAAGGCACACTGACGATACAGTCGAAGGTGGAATTTCGCATGCTTCATCCCCAACTCCCAACCAACCCTTGCAGTTAGTGTCACCCTTTGAGCTGTCGCATTTGTAACAGTTCAGTTCTGAAATTTTAGAGCGTATTGAGTCATTGTACCAAGGTTGGTGCAGCACTCACCTGCCACAACAGCATGAACCAAAAAGAGAGTAGCCAATAGTGTTTTGAAATACATGGTGAAAATACAACTTGGTACCTACTCATTTAACATGCATATTTAGGCCACCACCCCCACCCACAAAGTAGAAGGAGAGTGTCGTTTTCGAAGGTGTAACGTTATGACGCTATTGATAGATGTCACTACCACAAAGCTTTGTAGTTTGTTATCAACAACGGACAGGCTTTCGCAATCGCACGCTTTGTGTTACGAAATTGAAATTATAATCTGAACATTTCGAAAATTCTTGTTATTGAAGATAACGACGATTAATTAGTACCGAAAAGCCATGTCCATGAACCTAGCAGAGCAAGGTCAGCAGAACACAATCAAACATATTGCTAATTAGGTGCTAATTAAGTGCTATATTCCCGAATTAAATGCTGCTTTTTTTAAAAATTATTACATGTTCTGCCAGGTTCATATTAACTCAGCAGAGCACTACCTTAAAAACCCAAAAAAAGAAAAGTGAACTAACTATAATTAGGTACCACTTAGGTGCTAATTAAGTGTCCTATTCCCGAATTAAATGCTACTTTTTTTTAATTATTCATAATTTAAAAAAAAAGGAGCATTTAATTCCGGGATAGGGCACGTAATTAGCAGCTAATTATAGTTAGTTCATTTTTCATTTTCTTGGTTTTTTGAGGTAGTGCTCTGATGAGTTCATATGAACCTGACAAAATATGTAATAATTTAATAAAAAAAAGCAGCATTTAATTCGGGAATATAGTACTTAATTAGTACCTAATTAGCAATATGTTTGATTGTGTTCTGCTGAGCTTGCTCTGCTAGGTTCATGGACATCCGAAAGTCATCATTTTCTTTTGAGTAGTTTTGGATTTTGGGCCCTTAAAGCAAAAGGGACAATTTGCAAAATAAAACAACTTATCAGCTTCAGCCATCACCCTACACCATCAATAAACTCATCATCTCTAACTAGCATTCATCACTAATTTCTTCATCGAGTACTTTTTTGCATCATTAATTAAATGTAAGATAATTAGTTTATTGAAAATAAAGCAAGGTCCTAACTGACAAGACGTGAGCATTAATTATCTTTCTATTGTTTTTGATTGAGTTCCATTTTGTTTAAATTATAATGATTTTTGCGCTACTAGCTTGTGGTCATTTAGAATCCCACACGGCATTTACTTTTCTATACAAATACCGCTATTCTTCCTTCCTTAATTATCAGTCCTGCTCGTCGAAACCCATACATCATTTTAAAGACTCTGAGAAGTTTCCGATTCAAATTAGTGATAACTTTTTTTCTGGGCAATTGATTTCTATAGCGTGCTGCCGAATAATTACTTTCGGAACTCTTGGCGACAGTCTGTCCGCGATAATTTTTGGAATTGTCTCAAACTTCATAATCATTGTCATTAGCTCTTAAAAAAATGTTCACTTAACCACTAGGCGCCATTTTGAAGGGCGTTAAATAATTCAAAAAGATTGGTAGAGATTAATCCGGAGAGAGTTTTTGAAGGGATTCGGCCTACGGTTGAGAAAGAGTTAACCACACCGGCCGCCGGTTTTTGGTTATTTCAAGTTAGAACTCCGAGCAAAACATAACAAAACCTGGTCCGGTACCAAGTGCTATTTCGGACACTCTTTTTATACGAGAATTTTCAAGACTGAAAAATGATACTGTAAATTTCATATCCCCGCCAGAAGTTCAAAGGCGGCTAAATTACGTCCGGGGTCCAGAACGCACTCACTCCCAGAGAGTCCATAGAAGTCGCCAAGATCCAATTTCCCGTTTCCATTGGTCAGTTTCAGAAATATTGTCTCGCAAGGAGGTCCGTGCTAAATCCGCTTTTTTATGAAATTCATCGTCTGCCAAAGGACATTTTGATATGAGGTACAGTGATTTGAATTTATGTAAAAATAAGGGTCGCTCAATTTTTAAAACGAATTTGTGTAAACTGAATTTGATTTATGACAAAACTTGGGATTTGTTTTTCTTAAAGACACCAATCTCTGGGTCAATTGAAGCTGTTTGTATTAGATAGATTTTGTCATTTATGACCTCATTGCTAAAAAAAGTTTTTCATTTAAAGTTGGCTTGATTGAAGTTCAAAAAAGAAAATATCCGTATAAATAGGCTCGATTTGATTTGACTGTTGTCGTTTTTGACGCTGAAGAAAGGGTAGTTCAAAGGGACGTGGCCACGAATTCGATTTATTTTGGCCGAAATTCCTACCAGCACCTTCATTTACAGAATACCACCATAAAGGTTTATGGGGAAAAGCCCTTCTTTGCTGGGCGGTTTTGAACACATAACTTCCTGGACATGGCCATTTACTTTTACGTTGCAGGGAGTATTCCATCCTCCCCAGACCCCCCGGTGCTACGTTCTCTACCGTATGCGGAGAAACGGATGTTATATATTCCTTTCCCAACAACTGTCAAAAGAGTTTAGACAAAACTCTTTATGAAAATCAACGCCACCGGGGGGTCTGGGGGCCATACCCCCCAGTAAATGCAAGTTCTATTGCTATTTCCATAACTCCACCACAAGATTTAAAAGAAAAGGTTATCAAGTCATTCTTTGCTGGGTGGTTTTGAACCCCCGCCACTTTTAACATAATTTTCCGGAACTGGCCACTTACTTTTGCGTTGCTGAGGTGTATTATACCCCCAGACCCCCCGGTGCTACGTTCTCTGCAGTGCGGAGGGAAGAATGTTATAGTCCTTCCCCAACAACAAGAGAGCCTTGAAGACAAAACTGTTTGTGAAAAAAAATGCTACCGGGGGGCCCGGGGGGTATGGAATATCCTCCAGTAAACGGCAGTTCTTCTGCTATTTCCATAATTCCACAACAATAGCTACTAACGTTTAGAAAAGGCCATTAAACTCTTTTTAGCGCATTTCCACAAAAAAAAATGCGCTATTGTGGCCACTTTGTCCGTCTGTCCGTCCGCTCGTTCTTCGAGACGCTACTAGTTCTTTATCTTAAGAGCTATTGTTCTACTTTTTTCGCTATTTGGTTTGTTATGGTGTCGAGGCTTGCACCAAGGAAGGAATTTTTTCTGCGTTTATTGCTAAAAAAGTTATTGTAAAAAAACCAAAAAACCGTTTTTTACATGTTCCATAATTTTACACTTTTGCCGTATATTAACGATCCTAGAGATCGTTAATAATTTTGTATTGCTGTCTGTCGTCTGTCTGTTGGTCTGCCCGTCTGTTCCATTGTCTGTCTGTCCATGTATCTGTCCGTGTGAACGATAACTTTGTTTAGAAATGTCCGATCGCTTTGACATTTACGTTAGTTATGAACTGAATTGCATGAAATTCAATATGAGCATAGCTTTAGCCATATGTTGAGTTGAATCGATTCCAAATTCACAGGTGCCCTTTTCGCATCTCGACCATTTATAAACCGAATGACAAACTTTTTTAATTATAAAAGTATTTAAATGAAATTTGATACATAGCCACTTGGAATAAAGGAAAATCAAACGCCAATTTCAAAATTTGGTTTTGCGCATGCGCAGTGCCAACTTTTTTTATTTATGGAAGAATTTAAGCGAAATTTGATACATACGCACATGGAATAAAGGAAAATCAAAAGCCAATTTCAAAATTTGGTTTGGCGCATGCGCAGTGCGAGCTTTTTTTAATCTATGGAAGCATTTAAACGAAATTTGATACACAGGCACTTGAAATAAAGGAAAATCAAACGCCAGTTTCAAAAATTTGGTTTGGCGCATGCGCAGTGCCAGCTTTTTTTAATCTATGGAAGCATTTAAACGAAATTTGATACATAGGGACTTAGAGTAAAGGAAAATCAAACGCCAGTTTCAAATTTGGTTTGGCGCATGCGCAGTGCCAGCTTTTTTTAATCTATGGAAGCATTTAAACGAAATTTGATACATAGGGACTTAGAGTAAAGGAAAATCAAACGCCAGTTTCAAATTTGGTTTGGCGCATGCGCAGTGCCAGCTTTTTTTAATCTATGGAAGCATTTAAACGAAATTTGATACATGGGCACTTGGAATAAAGGAAAACAAACGCCAGTTTCAAGAATTTGGTTTGGCGCATGCGCAGTGTCAGCTTTTTTAATCTATGGAAGCATTTAAACGAAATTTGATACACAGGCACTTGAAATAAAGGAAAATCAAACGCCAGTTTCAAAATTTGGTTTGGCGCATGCGCAGTGCGAGCTTTTTTTAATCTATGGAAGCATTTAAACGAAATTTGATACACAGGCACTTGAAATAAGGGAAAATCAAACGCCAGTTTCAAAAATTTGGTTTGGCGCATGCGCAGTGCCAGCTTTTGTTAATCTATGGAAGCATTTAAACGAAATTTGATACATAGGGACTTGGAATAAAGGAAAATCAAACGCCAGTTTCAAAATTTGGTTTGGCGCATGCGCAGTGCGAGCTTTTTTTAATCTATGGAAGCATTTAAACGAAATTTGATACACAGGCACTTGAAATAAAGGAAAATCAAACGCCAGATTCAAAAATTTGGTTTGGCGCATGCGCAGTTCCAGCTATTTTTAATCTATGGAAGCATTTAAACGAAATTTGATACACAGGCACTTGAAATAAAGGAAAATCAAACGCCAGTTTCAAAATTTGGTTTGGCGCATGCGCAGTGCGAGCTTTTTTTAATCTATGGAAGCATTTAAACGAAATTTGATACACAGGCACTTGAAATAAAGGAAAATCAAACGCCAGTTTCAAAAATTTGGTTTGGCGCATGCGCAGTGCGAGCTTTTTTTAATCTATGGAAGCATTTAAACGAAATTTGATACACAGGCACTTGAAATAAAGGAAAATCAAACGCCAGTTTCAAAAATTTGGTTTGGCGCATGCGCAGTGCGAGCTTTTTTTAATCTATGGAAGCATTTAAACGAAATTTGATACACAGGCACTTGAAATAAAGGAAAATCAAACGCCAGTTTCAAGAATTTGGTTTGGCGCATGCGCAGTGCCAGCTTTTTTTAATCTATATGGAAGCATTTAAACGAAATTTGATACATAGGCACTTGGAATAAAGGAAAATCAAACGCCAGTTTCAAGAATTTGGTTTGGCGCATGCGCAGTGCCAGCTTTTTTTAATCTATGGAAGCATTTAAACGAAATTTGATACATAGGGACTTGGAATAGAGGAAAATCAAACGCCAGTTTCAAAATTTGGTTTGCGCACGCGCAGTGCCAACTTTTTTTTTATCTATGGAAGCATTTAAACGAAATTTGATACATAGGCACTTGGAATAA
The DNA here is from genome assembly GCF_008802855.1 of Photinus pyralis. Lineage (NCBI taxonomy): Eukaryota > Metazoa > Arthropoda > Insecta > Coleoptera > Lampyridae > Photinus > Photinus pyralis. Next base: position 9,033,220 of record NW_022170250.1, read on the forward strand.
AGGAAAATCAAACGCCAGTTTCAAGAATTTGGTTTGGCGCATGCGCAGTGCCAGCTTTTTTAATCTATGGAAGCATTTAAACGAAATTTGATACATGGGCACTTGGAATAAAGGAAAACAAACGCCAGTTTCAAGAATTTGGTTTGGCGCTTGCGCAGTGCCAGCTTTTTTAATCTATGGAAGCATTTAAACGAAATTTGATACATGGGCACTTGGAATAAAGGAAAATCAAACGCCAGTTTCAAGAATTTGGTTTGGCGCATGCGCAGTGCCAGCTTTTTTTAATCTATGGAAGCATTTAAACGAAATTTGATACATAGGGACTTGGAATAGAGGAAAATCAAACGCCAGTTTCAAAATTTGGTTTTGCGCACGCGCAGTGCCAACTTTTTTTTTATCTATGGAAGCATTTAAACGAAATTTGATACATAGGCACTTGGAATAAAGGAAAATCAAACGCCAGTTTCAAGAATTTGGTTTGGCGCATGCGCAGTGCCAGCTTTTTTTAATCTATGGAAGCATTTAAACGAAATTTGATACATGGGCACTTGGAATAAAGGAAAACAAACGCCAGTTTCAAGAATTTGGTTTGGCGCTTGCGCAGTGCCAGCTTTTTTAATCTATGGAAGCATTTAAACGAAATTTGATACACAGGCACTTGAAATAAAGGAAAATCAAACGCCAGTTTCAAAATTTGGTTTGGCGCATGCGCAGTGCGAGCTTTTTTTGATCTATGGAAGCATTTAAACGAAATTTGATACATAGGGACTTAGAGTAAAGGAAAATCAAACGCCAGTTTCAAATTTGGTTTGGCGCATGCGCAGTGCCAGCTTTTTTTAATCTATATGGAAGCATTTAAACGAAATTTGATACATGGGCACTTGGAATAAAGGAAAACAAACGCCAGTTTCAAGAATTTGGTTTGGCGCTTGCGCAGTGCCAGCTTTTTTTAATCTATGGAAGCATTTAAACGAAATTTGATACACAGGCACTTGAAATAAAGGAAAATCAAACGCCAGTTTCAAAATTTGGTTTGGCGCATGCGCAGTGCGAGCTTTTTTTAATCTATGGAAGCATTTAAACGAAATTTGATACATGGGCACTTGGAATAAAGGAAAACAAACGCCAGTTTCAAGAATTTGGTTTGGCGCTTGCGCAGTGCCAGCTTTTTTAATCTATGGAGGCATTTAAACGAAATTTGATACACAGGCACTTGAAATAAAGGAAAATCAAACGCCAGTTTCAAAATTTGGTTTGGCGCATGCGCAGTGCGAGCTTTTTTTGATCTATGGAAGCATTTAAACGAAATTTGATACATAGGGACTTAGAGTAAAGGAAAATCAAACGCCAGTTTCAAATTTGGTTTGGCGCATGCGCAGTGCCAGCTTTTTTTAATCTATGGAAGCATTTAAACGAAATTTGATACATGGGCACTTGGAATAAAGGAAAACAAACGCCAGTTTCAAGAATTTGGTTTGGCGCTTGCGCAGTGCCAGCTTTTTTTAATCTATGGAAGCATTTAAACGAAATTTGATACACAGGCACTTGAAATAAGGGAAAATCAAACGCCAGTTTCAAGAATTTGGTTTGGCGCATGCGCAGTGCCAGCTTTTTTTAATCTATGGAAGCATTTAAACGAAATTTGATACATGGGCACTTGGAATAAAGGAAAACAAACGCCAGTTTCAAGAATTTGGTTTGGCGCTTGCGCAGTGCCAGCTTTTTTAATCTATGGAAGCATTTAAACGAAATTTGATACACAGGCACTTGAAATAAAGGAAAATCAAACGCCAGTTTCAAAATTTGGTTTGGCGCATGCGCAGTGCGAGCTTTTTTTGATCTATGGAAGCATTTAAACGAAATTTGATACATAGGGACTTAGAGTAAAGGAAAATCAAACGCCAGTTTCAAATTTGGTTTGGCGCATGCGCAGTGCCAGCTTTGTTTAATCTATGGAAGCATTTAAACGAAATTTGATACATGGGCACTTGGAATAAAGGAAAACAAACGCCAGTTTCAAGAATTTGGTTTGGCGCTTGCGCAGTGCCAGCTTTTTTTAATCTATGGAAGCATTTAAACGAAATTTGATACATGGGCACTTGAAATAAAGGAAAACAAACGCCAGTTTCAAGAATTTGGTTTGGCGCATGCGCAGTGCCAGCTTTTTTTAATCTATGGAAGCATTTAAACGAAATTTGATACATGGGCACTTGGAATAAAGGAAAACAAACGCCAGTTTCAAGAATTTGGTTTGGCGCTTGCGCAGTGCCAGCTTTTTTTAATCTATGGAAGCATTTAAACGAAATTCTTCTTATAAACTGAAATTGAAGTAGTACGTCAAAAATGGATTGCACCTTTGCAACGCTATCTTTTATATTTGTGGCCGGATTTTTACTATTTTAATAGAAGTTGCATCTTACAAATGGGAAATGAATGCAAGTGGAACCCGCCAGACCAGATTAAATCCTTTTTTGCTGGGTGGCCTCTTTTCACATAATTTTCCGGAAATGACCATTTACTTTTGCGTTGCTTGGGAGTATTCCAAACGTCCCAGACCGCCTGGTGCTACGTTCTCTGCAGTGCGCAGAAAAGGGATAATCCTTCCAACTTTCAAGTGAGTCCTCAAGACAAAACTGTTTGTGGAAAAAAATGTTAGCGGGGAGTCTGCAATACTTTAGTACACGTCTATTCCGGAATACCGGCATAAGGTGGTACAAAAGTTGATCGGGAGAAGTTCTTATTTTGCCCTAAGAAAACGCCTCACGCCTCCAATATTCCCGAAGTGAAGGTTCCAGAAAATTCTTACTCTAAATATATTCTCAAAGGAGTTCACCTACCGGAAATCACAGTAACCGAGGTTTCTTCTATGACACCTGAAACATTTGCCCCCTCTTCCAAGTATCTGAGACTGAGATCACCTCCTCGGTATAGCTTTCCGCAACTACTCTCCCTTCAACTTGCTAGAATCTTTGATGTCGAGGGCTAACGTCGTTACCAACGGATAAAGTTTTGCGGAGACACTCTCTCCAACATCCATTTTGTTGCTGGAATGAAGACAAAGAGACATATGCTAAAACTCTTTATTTTTATGGTATTTACATTAATAAAAATTCAACAATCACAGCGGCTGTTACCCTCAAACAGTTTTAATTAAGGATGATCGGTTTAAGCTCCGGAAATTTGCTGTCGATAATCATCAACACCTTAGCGTCCAACTTGTTTCCGTCCAGAGTCACCCGGGACAATGCGGGAAGATTGTCGAACGTATTCGGGTTGAGATCGCTGATTTGATTATTTTCCAGATGGATCGAGAACAGCTGCGTCAGCCCGGCGAACATCTCGGACGTGACGTGTTTCAGCGTGTTGTTCGACAAATCCACATCGCGCAACTGCCTGAACTCTCCAAAGGCCCCCGGTTTTATTTCTTCTATTTCGTTGTTGTTGAGGTACAGGTACTGCAAGTCGTCGGCGGGCGGAATGGTGCCCTTTTCCAAATTGCGAATTTTGTTTTTGTTCAAATGGAGCGTGTTCAGCAGTTTGGTTGACTTGAAGAGGTCAGCGGGAAGACTTTCGATTCCGTTATCCGACAAGTCCAACACCAGCAAATGTGGTAGTTTGTCGAGCACGTCACCCTCCAGCTTGCTCAGCCGATTCGAGCCCAAGTAGAGGAACTGCAGGTTCGCCACGAGCTGAAAGGTAGTGGAATCGATAGAGGCAATTTTGTTCGCGGTTAAGGTCAGCATAGTTACGTTTTCGAGCCCGGTAAAGGTCGACTTTGAAATCTTAGAGATGCGATTGTTATGAAGCGACACTCTTTGAATAGTGTCCAGGCCGGAGAACGCACCCTCGTCAATATCTTCAATTTCGTTATCGTCCAAATTTAAGGTCATCACCCTTTCCAGTCCGTCGAAGATCCCTTTCTTCAGGGTTTTTAGTTTATTCTTCGTGATCTCCAGTGAGTAGAGGTTCTTCAACTTGGAGAAGCAACCGGGAGAGACCTCGTTTATGTTGTTGTTATCGAAGGTTAAAAATTCAACAGCGGTCAAATGGGCGATGGCGTCACAGTCGATGCGTGCAATGGGGTTGTTTTCCAAACGGAAGAACGTGAGCGCTGACAATCCCTTCAGGGATTCGCCTTCGATGGCCTTCAGCTTGTTATTGCTTAGGTAAAACGATTTCAGTTCTCGCTGATTTTTGAAGAGTCCCGGTGGGAGGCTCTCCAGTTTATTATCGGACACATCCAAGCTGCTCAAATTTGACAGGTTGTCAAACAGGTTCGGTTCCAGGCTGGTGATCTGATTGCTGGGCAAGTAAATGGCGGATATCGACGTCAGGGCGTCGAAGATTCCAGCAGGTAGCGCTTTAATTTTGTTTCTGGCCAAACTCAGGGTTTGCATCTTCCTCAGATTGCCGAAAACGTTAGGCGCGATCGCCTCCAACTGGTTGTCGCTCAGATCCAAGTACTCCAAGCTCTCCAGAGACTGAAACGCGCCCTGATCCATTTCCGAAATTTGGTTTTGTGACAAGTACAAGTAAGACAGCTGCTTCAAATTGTCAAACGTCGTCGCCGCTAATTCTTTAAGCTTGTTCGCGCTAAGCTCGAGCGTCTTCAGCTGGCCGTTGTCGGCGAAAAACCCCGGGGGAATTGCGACGATTTGGTTTTTCTTCAGGTCTAACATCGCGAGCTTGGTAAGTCCCTTGAGCGCGTCGGGGTTTAAGCTCGTTACGTTATTTTCGGACAGCCCGAGCGATTCAAGGTCGCTTAAATTGCTCAACAAACCGGCCGGTAATGCTGAAATTTGATTACTGGCCAGATCGAGCGTTTTCAGGTGTTTCAAACTTGAAAGAACCCCCTCGTCCACTTCCGTTATGAGGTTCTGCCGTATCAAGAGCTCGGTGAGCGCGTCTAAACCGTCGAAAAGCTTCGGGGGTAAACTCCTCAAGCGATTGCCTTGTAAGTTGAGCGTCTTCAAATTTGATAGGCCGGCGAAGGTGTCCGCGTCCAGGAGCTCCAGCTGATTGTCTGCGATCCAGATGTTCTCGACCGAGGTCAACTTCGCGAGAGCCTTTTCGGGTAGGCGCTTCAGTTTGTTACCAAGCAGCTCCAATTCTTTCAAATTGACCAGGTTGTCGAAAGTGCCCTCTTCGATTTCTTCCAAGTCGTCGTTGTGCAAATCGAGCTTGGTTAGGGACCGAAGGTCCCCGAACGCATCCTTGTGGAATTTTCCGACCTTCGTCACGTAATAGTGAAGCAGCTGCAAGTTGGGCATCCCACGAAACGCTTCATCCCCAAGATCGGCGACGTTACTGAAACCAATTTGAATTTCGACGAGATTCTTCAACTTTTCGAAAGTGCCGTCCGGTATGCTGCTGACGTTGCTGAAGAGAATTTTGAACCTTTGGATTTCGTCGAAGCCTTCAAACGTGCTCGAGTTGAGAAAGTCGATTTGGCTGTGCTCCATTTCCAAACCTTCAAAATCGGGCTTTTTGACGTTGTCAAGCTCAATGGATTCGTGTACCCCGTTTCTCAGTTGATCCAAGGATTTGATTCCGGTGCACGATATCGATTTCCAAAATCGGTAGTGACAGTCCCTCAAGTGGACCCCGGCGATTGCTAGTAGCAGAAGCAGTAACTTCGGGAAAATGACAGCCATGGCGATCTATGGACAATAAATAAACTTTACTTGACATTTTTGAGCGAAATGCGTATGATTTTTTATAAGGCGGCCCCGAATGTCCATTTGAAGATGCTTTTGATCCGGTTTCACGACACGTAATTCAAAAAATTAATGAAACGTAATAGGTAATCCCCCCAGACCTCCCAGAAGCTTTTGCATGCTTGACCGAAAAAATTCCTAAATACTACAAAAACAGTCGCTTACCACAGCAATAATTATAAACAAACTTTACGATTGCACTTCTTCACAGAACTAACGGTGATCTAAACGTGCGACGATCCCTCCTACATGCATACCTATATTTATTATGTGGTAATTAAACAAAAAAATTTGTGAAATTTATGTAACCAATTATTGTCGATGAGTGACGGGCATCAGTGGCGTTTAATAAACGATTATTTGAAATTTAAATTGAGTACAAGATTAAACAGTCGTTTGCCCTGACCCCATATTTACACTGGCACGCCAATATTGTTAGAGGTACGAAGGTCAGCAAGTGTAAATAATATTCTTCGATTTAACAATTCTTTGTTGGTCACCATGGAAATACAGATAATGAGGCTCGATAAGGAGTACTTTAAGTTCGCCATGGAACATGATGCAACTCAAGTCCTTATTTTTAGAGCATGCGAGATTTTCCACGGATTTATGAGAATTTAAGGAAATCTGAGGAATTCGAAGATTCCGAATAAATCCCCAGAATCCGAGGAAGTTTCTTAAGTATCCGCAGAATCTGAAGAATGCGAATAATCCGATGACTCCAAAGAATCCGAAACATCTTAAGTATCCGAATCTGAGGAAACTGTGGAATCTGAAGAATCTGTTAAATCTGAAAAGGCAACATGAAGAATCTAAAGAGTCTGAAGAGTCTGAGGAGTCTGAAGAATCTAAAGAATCTGAAAAATCCGAATAACTTGAAGAATCCGAACAATTAAAAAATGCGAAGAATCTAAAGAATCTGTAAGATCCCAAAATACGGGAGAATCCCAAAAATCACTTCCATATTTGACGAAGAATCGGAAAAATTCGAAGAATTCAAAATATCCACAGAATCCGAAGAATTTAAAAAATCTGAATAATCTCAATAGTCCGAAGAATCCCGAGAATCCTAGAAATCTGAGGAATCCAAAGAATCCGAGGCAACCAACGAAGCAAAACGATTCGAAAATCAGAAGAATCTAAAAAATCTGAAGAATTCGAAGTATTCGCAGAATCCGAGAAATCTAAAGAATCCGAAGAATCTGAAGAATGTGAAGAATCCGAAGAATGTGAAGAATCCGAAGAATGTGAAGAATCCGAAGAATCTGAAAAATCTAAAGAATCTGAAAGATCTGAAGAATCTGAAGGATCCGAAGAACCAGAAACATCCGAAGTATCTTATGTAGAACTGCAGAATCCAAAGAATTCAAATAATCCGAAAAATTAAACAGAAGAATTCGAAGAATCTGAATAATCTGAACAATCGAAGAATCTGAAGAATCTGAAGAATCTGAAGAATCTGAAGGATCTGAGAGAGTCTGAGGAGTCTGAAGAATCTAAAGAATCTGAAAAATCTGAAGAATCTGAAGAATCTGAAGAATCTGAAGAATCTGAAGAATCTGAAGAATCTGAAGAATCTGAAGAATCTAAAGAATCTGAAGAATCTGAAGAATCTGAAGAATCTGAAGAATCTGAAGAATCTGAAGAATCTGAAGAATCTGAAGAATCTGAAGAATCTGAAGAATCTGAAGAATCTGAAGAATCTGAAGAATCTGAAGAATCTGAAGAATCTGAAGAATCTGAAGAATCTGAAGAATCTGAAGAATCTGAAGAATCTGAAGAAGAATCTGAAGAATCTGAAGAATCTGAAGAATCTGAAGAATCTGAAGAAAGAATCTGAAGAAAGAATCTGAAAAATCTGAAGAATCTGAAGAATCTGAAGAATCTGAAGAATCTGAAGAATCTGAAGAATCTGAAGAATCTGAAGAATCTGAAGAATCTGAAGAATCTGAAGAATCTGAAGAATCTGAAGAATCTGAAGAATCTGAAGAATCTGAAGAATCTGAAGAATCTGAAGAATCTGAAGAATCTGAAGAATCAAAAACCTGAAGAATCTGAAGAATCAAAAATCTGAAGAATCTGAAGAATGTGAAAACTCCGGGTAATCTGAAGAATCTGGAGAATCTGAAGAATAGAAGTAATCTGAAGAATCTAAAGCACGAAAAATCAAAGGAACCTCGGAGGAATCTGAAGAATGCAAATAACGGACCTGATGGATGTAATGGATTTGAAGGGTCGGAAAGATATGAAGAATCTGAAGCAGTTGAAGGACGTGAAGGATCTCAAATTCGGAGGAATCTGAAGGATCGGACAAATCTTAAGGATTTGAAGAATCTGAGGAATCTAAAGCGAGATCTAGAGGAACCAAAGGATAGTAAGAATCTGAAGATCTGTAGTGAAATTTGAAGGATCTGAAGATTGAAAATCTGAGAAATCTGCAGGATCTAAAAAATCTGAGGAACCTGCGGGATTGAAGAATCTGAAATCTGAATAATCTGAAGGATCTGAAGAAACTGAAAAATCTGAAAGACTTGAAGAATCTGAGGAATCTAAAGCGAGATTTAGAGGAACCGAAGAATAGGAAGAATGTGAAGGATGAAGGATCTGTGGGATCTAACTAATTTGAAGATCTGAAGCCAAATACAATAAAAATCTGAGGAATCTGAAGGATCCCAAAAATCTGAGGAACCCGACGGATTGAAGAATCTGAAATATGAATAATCTGAAGGATCTGAAGCTCGATCTGAAGAAACTGAAAGATCTGAAGCGATATCTGAAGTGAGATCGGAAAGATGAACAATTTTCGGAATCTGAGGAATCGGGGTAATCTGAAGAAATCTGTCTGATCTGAAGGATTTAAAGGATCTGAAAGATATGAAGAATGTGAAGGATCTGAAGAATCTGACGACGAATTGAAGGAATTGAACAATTTGAAGGATCTGACAAATCAGAGGAATCTGAAGGATCTGACTGGCCTGAAGCAAGATGTGGAGGATCCGAAGGATCGGAAAAATCTAACAAATCCGAGGAATATGAATAATCGAGGGAATCTGAAGAATCGGAAGAATCTAAAGCACGAACAATCTGAGGAACCTCGGAGGAATCTGAAGAATGCAAATAACGCACTTGATGTAAAGCATTTGAACGGTCTGAAAGATATGACCTCGGATATGACGCATCTGAAGGATGTGAAGGAGTTGAAGGACGTGAAGGATCTCAAATTCGGAGGAACCTTGAGGAATCGGAGGAATCTGAAAGATTTGAAGACTCCGAAGGATCTGAAGGAGCTGAAGAATGTGCCGATTGAAGAACCTAAAGAATCTGAGGAATCTGAAGAATCGGAGGAATCTGAAGAATCAGATCGAATCTGAAAAATCGGAGTAATCTGAAGAACCTGAAGGAATTGGAATAATGAAGGATTTGTAAGAGCTGAAAAAGCTGAAGAATCGGAGAGCCAAAAAAGTAAAGGGAGTAACGAACGTAGAGATGTAAAAAAAGTGAGGACTGTGAATAATTCCGAAGGATCTGTATCACCTGAATAACGAACAAATTGTGTAAAAATGAAGCACGCGAGAAACGTGAGACTGTGAAGAACATGGCGGATTTGACAAATTGAAGAATCTGAACGATCGGAAAGATCTTGTAACATGTGGCCGCTTTGACGTTTCAAAAATTTGGTTTTGAATCTGTTAAATATAGTAAAATTTACCGCTTTATAGCAAACATGAACTAAGGTATGCCTGGCGATAAACAGAGAGCGTGAATTTTGGTATCGTCGAAGTGCATTGAAATTGAGTTCTTAGCGAATTTATAAAAGCAGGCACGTACCATTTTCTGTGGGAGAGATTTTATTTCGCGTCCTATGTGTGAAGATTTGCAATCGAAATTCAAGAAACAAAACGTGGGGAATAGGGTGGACTTCTGAAGGGGCTGCAAGAGCTTAACTAGGAGCCAAAGAACGAGTAGTCTGAGCGACGTATTTCCAACATGTGAAATCCCGGAAGATAACTGTGAAGAAAAAGGAGGATCGGAAGCATTTGCTGAAGCTGATCTGATGGACATGTCGGAGATGAAGATGCTGAAGGACGTGAAGGGTCTTAAACCCCAAGAACGTAAACGACGTGACGGATGAAAAAACGAAGAACGTGAAGCATCCGTTGGGCTTGAAGGAGATGAATATCGAAAGATCTGAAAGATGACCAACAACAATTCCAAGAAGTTGAGGTTGAGCAGGAGAAGTATTGAAAGAGCTCACGGATCTGCAGGAAATCCTTTTTACTCTACTTCATTCTGGACTGTGGACACAAAACTCACTAAACCGCGACCGAGGGTGTCATGTGTCAGTGTCAAGAATGAAACCCAATCCACCAAGGCTGCCGCTTCCAGACGAAGAATTTTCTTGCAAATAACACACGACGCGCGCGCTTACCTTAAATTCCTCAAAAATTACCGTCGTTTCAATTCTTCGCGCCCCAGTTGTTTACAAAACGACGACTCCGGGTCGCCTTTAATAAATAATCTTATCTTCTCGACTCGGCGAACATTCCTCAGATTGAAATTCTTTCGCCTTCAGGTAAACGGCCACAAAATAACAATAAATAGAAACATGATACTCACCGCGATTTTGTGAAAGGTTAACGAACGGAAACCAAAAAAAAAACAAAAAGAGAACTCGCGCACCTCACAAGTCACCCCGAAAAGCGCGACGCGACGGAAGTACTCGAGGGAGAGTTGGAGCGGAAACGGCACCGTCCCTTTGGGGGAGTGTTACGAATGGCACTGGTTTTTTTAAAATTGATAAATCCGATTTCACGGTTTGGCGAACGCGACTGAGAGGACCGTTCCCGTTTGAAATCCGCAGGTACAATGCCAACACGGCTGGCTTTTACCTGTACAGGTGTAATTCCGTTCTCGTTTCGAGGAGCGGTACGTTAGAAGATTTAGGTTAGTGAACCGTGCGTGTTTTAGGCGTTTGCCGCTCGACAGTCGAGGAACCGGTTATGCCTTCTTCGTTCTTCGAGTTTCTCCCCCGCATTTCGGCCCGCGATTATCGACGCCGTTCACCTTGCGTTTGTGTGCTTTTGAAGATAATGCAGTTCTTGGTTTGGTGCTCGATGTGTTGCCTAAGTCGCCCGTTTGCACGTAATTCGAATACGGTTCATAGCAAAAATATAATTTGTTGGAAACATTCGTCTTGATGTTCTCCTGGTAGACAGAAGGTCTACAACAGTCACGGATACGGTTTGTATTAGGAGCTCATTATGTTCTCCTGATTCCCGAAAGTTTTAAGCGACAATAAATGGCGCATTTTAGGCTGCGAAAAAATCCCCACGTTTATTATGCGCTCCTGGTAGCCAGAAAAATTTTTTTTGGCGGATACTCTAAATATTGGGAGCAGAAATATTTGCTCGCTCACAGTCACTATATTTCCATTGCACAAATGGTTCCTGAAACTTCAAAAACCCAAAATTAATCTCTCAAGATCTTAAAATCACAAAATCTCAAGCTCTCGGTATCGAAAAATCTCAAAATTTAAGGTCTCAAGGTCCTATGTGTCTGGAGCTCTCGCAATCTCAAAATTTTCAATATTTTTAGATTTCAATTTCGCAGCTCAAAATCTCAAATCTCAATCCACCATCGTCGGCTTCCAAAAATGTCGATATTTCAAAACAATAAAATCCCACTTGAAGTGGCGAAACAGTTCTGTTGAGAGAAATTTCAAGAGCGAGGAGGTATTTCTGTTTCGAATTGATGCCTTCTCGTTTACTATGTCCTCCTGGTAGCCAGAGAAAATTTAGAGAGCAGATGTACTTGATGTCAGGTTTCACGAAAGTTTAAATGAAAATAAAGTTATCAAAACATTACTCTTAATGTTCTCCTGGTGGACGGGGACAAACTCCAACAACGACGGATACTTTATGTATTAGGAACAGAGATGCCCCCTTGCTCATTATGTTTTCCTGATAAAAAAATTACCGAATGACGCATTCCTTTTGGAGTTGCAATAGTACCTCCTCGTTTATTATGCGCTCACTATATTTCCCTGGTACCAATGGTTTCTGAAGGTTGTTAACACGTACGTCTTAATATTGGAAAAATGCCTCGTTTGTTCAGCTCTCTTGATAACCAGAGAAAGTCTTTCTGGCAGCTATTCTAAATAGTTGGAGCAGAGATCTTTCGTCGGTGATACAAAAGGTTCCCAAAAGTTTAAACGGTAATAAAATTAGAAACAGACTTACTTTATTATGGTCTCCTCATAAACAAAGAAAATATTACGACTTCTTCACTTTCTATATTCCCCTAATACCAACAAAGTCTAAGCGAAAATAAATTATTGAAAGGTTTTCCTTGACTCTACAAGCACACTTCCTGATTTATCATATTCTTTTGATAGAAGAAGAAGGTTTACAAACACTTTCTGACGGATATACGAGATATTTCCACATTATATAATTCTTTTGATGAAGAAGTTCTAGAAATTTTAATTGAAAACAAATTATTGTTGATGGACAAAGACCTCCTCGATTATAACGTTTTTACCAGTTAGCTTGAGAAAATTTGTCAGTGAATCTTCGCTCATTATGTTCGCCTGATACAAAACTTCAAAAGTGAAAATAAATTATTATTTTTATTGGCAACCAGTGAAAATTACGACTTGTTTCTGACGGGTGTTCTATATATCAGGAGCATAGGTACCTGTCCTCGCTCATTATGCTTTCCTGGTACAAGCGTCTACTAAAGTTTAAGAGAAAATAAATTGTTGGGGGTTGGAGACACACATCGTTTACTAAGCTCTTCTGATAGCCAGAAAAATGTTTCTGGTGGAAATCCTATTAGGAGCAGAGATACCTCCTCGCTCATTATTTTCTGATAAAAAATTCTCGAAATACATTCCTCTTTAATACTGCACAATTATCCCCTCGTTTATTATGCGCCCCTGGTACCCAGGATTTTCTGGTGGATACTTCAAATATTGGGAGTATAAAGATTTAATCGCTCACTATATTTCCCTGATACAAATTGTTCCTGAAGATTTGTTGACACAGACCTCTTAATATTGGAAACATTCCTCGTTTATTAAGCTCTCCTGATAAGTTTTTGGGGCAGCTATTCTAAAAAATGAGATAACATATTTGTCGTCGCTCATTATATTCTCCTAGTACAAAAATTTAAACGATAATAAAATTGGAAAAATACCTAGTTTATTATGGTCTCCTCATAAACACAGAAAATTTTGAGACAGAGCAGAGAGACCTCTTCGCTTTCTATATTCTCCTGATACAAACATTCATAAGCGAAAATAAATATTTTTTATTGGCAACCAATGAAAATTACGACTCTTTTCTGCCGGGTATTCTATATATTAGGAGCAGAGGTACCTCCTCACTCATTATGCTTTCCTGATACAAGAGTTTACTAAAGTTTACGTGAAAATAAATTGTTGAGGTATTCCTATTAAGGTTGAGGACACACATCCTCGTTTATTAAGCTCTTCTGATAGCCAGAAAAATCATTCTGGCGGAAATCCTAAATCTTAGGAGCAGAGATACCTCCTCCCTCATTAGGCGTTCCTGATACAAGCGTTGACTAAAGTTTAAGTGAAAATAAAATGTTGGGTTCTTCCTATTACAGTTGGAGACACACATTCTCGTTTACTAAGCTCTTCTGATACCCAGATAAATTTTTCTGGCGGAAATCCTAAATATTAGGAACTGAGATACCTCCTCGCTCATTATCTTCTGATAAAAAATTCTCGAAATGTATACATTCCACGTTAATACTGCACAAATATCCACTCGTTTATCATGCGCCCCTGGTAATCAGGATTTTTTTGCGTATACTTCAAATATTGGGAGTAGAAATATTTCGTCGCTCACTATATTTCCCTGGTACAAATAGTTCCTGAAGATTTGTTGACACATACCTCTTAATTTTGGAAAAATGCCTCGTTTATTAAGTTCTCCTGGTAACCAGAGAAAGTCTTTCTGGCAGCTATTCTAAATTTATTTATTTATTGTTATTTATTTAATTGGTACTTGGTGGTCTTTTCTCCATGAATTAAGCAGTCACGGGGGTAAAAAAAACTCTAATCAAATGAGTTACGATACCTAATTCCGTGATTGTCTTCGACATTCAACTGTAGGTTCGAAACCCCGAAACTAGGGGCGAGTTATCTATCTTGCGGGCAAGATTACGCTAATCAAAAACTCTTCGGTTTAGAATATATGTGCGATAAATGAGTTCCGATTCGTTAATTACCACATATCTTGCCGTTAGTTGAATTTGCCTACAAGGTCATGTAATTTTCCAGCTTACTCCTAATAAAAGGACTTTATTGCGTCAAAGATGCGTCACATCATTTACCCTTCACCCTTTCTCAGAATTCGGGGAACTGCTTACCTCACTCATTGTTCCCAAAATTTGTTTTTAATGCTGCGAGATCGCATCGAACTTGGCGTTGGAAATCGCCCGTGTGCATCCAGCCTAAGAGCTTCATTTCTTGCGTACAGTTACTCATTGGCTCAATAGAAAGACATTACGACGCCCTCTTGGTTTTTGACAGTTTTTATTGCTTGCATAAGTCATGTATTTGATTCTTTTATGGGCAAATCTAAATAGCTGAATTATCAACTTCCAGCCTGCGGTGCTTGTCTCTTGTCGTAACAGGATTCACGCCTGTGGCATAATTCAAACGAAAGGGCGAACGAGCTGACTCGCCACGACAGTCGTGGAAGTCTTGGTAGCACGAATAAATTAGGCAAAGTTAGAGGGTTAAATAAAGTCGAAAACCTCAAATATATATATACTTGCGTGCGCGCTACGTAGTGGCACCCAAAAAATTTGACGTAAGTTGTGACCACTTCTCAATGTCGGGCTCTCCTTATTAATAGACTAGAGTAAGGTATGGTTGTGTAAATGAAACAACAATCTTGGAAAAATTTGCATTACTCATTTTTTAATTAAAATATAATAAACCCTTATAAGCATTAATGGACACACTGTTATTAAAATGTTATGGAAATGAACACACATACATTGATAAGAAAGCCAAAATGATTACTTTTTTTTTCAAAAATTTGGATCCATTAACATGGCGAAGCGTATAGAAAAATATAACAAAACCATAAAAACTCTTTAAAAAATATCTACAACCTAACTTTTACAATAGTAGTAGTCTTAGGTATCTTTAAAAATTAATAATAGAACAGTCTCAAAATTTAAGATTAATATCGAAAGTAACCTTAAACGTATTTACAATAATTTACAAAAATAACTGCCATACTTATGGATACCCCTAATGTACATGAAGAGAAAAAAAGGAAAAGCGAACAAAGTGTCTCCGTTTCATCGGTACGAAACGTAAACAATTAGATCGATCTCATTTCTTATATTACAAAGGGCTTTTTACTATAAGTTGAATTATTTATACACATAAAATCGTAGCATATTCAAACAGTAGGTATATAACATGTAAAATCTTTTTTTCATTTTTTTTTGGCAATGTGTACACGAAAACAGTTAAGTAATCACATAAAAAATGCAAAAATACACTACCAAACAGCTCTTCGATCTTCATTTTCTTCGAAATCAATCGATAACATTCTTAAACCTACTTAAATTTTTTTATGTGCTAGCTATGCTCGTTTTATTTACAATTTTACATTTTCTTTAAAATAGGTCCTCTTGTATACTTTGTCGTCTATGAGATAGTTTTTTCTTAATTGAATAGCTACCTTAGTTTGAAAATGTACCAATACGCGTACATTTTCACGTTTTTTTTTTCAAGATTGATCATCGTTATTACCTACCTAGAATACTGTGTAATTTCATTCGGTATAAAATTCCGGGGATAGCCCCGAATGCGGCTTGGTAGCACGAGTGAATTAGGCAAAGTTTGAGGGTTAAAAGTCGAAAATTCCAAATATATATATATATATACCTGCGTGCGCGCTACGTAGTGGCACCCAAAAATTGTGACGTAAGTAGTCACCACAAGGTGCTCGATTGACAACTGTACTTGAAAACTGGTCAATTTAACCAAAACGGCTTTGTATCTACATGGCAAGCTTTACTTATCCACAAGGCGATGGTTTGAGGTTATGTTGAAGTTCTATTTAAAATACAAAACCCTGTATCTAAGTAAAGAGGCACAAAATTTTAGCTTACAATTGCAAACGAATCACCCTGTCACATCGCGAAACCCGCCAATTTACCCGTGCCGCTTAAATACAATTAGGCGTTCTTTTATAACAATGTTCAAAAATCTAATAAGGTGCACGTAAAAATGAAAAAGACCAGCCCTCGCGCCATTTTTTTCTTCTTTTTTTCGTAAGCTTAATCATACATCACAGATTCAATATAAGTGTTCAAAAACTACGCAAAATAGAAATTCAAACCTTCGTGACGATTTTGAGACAACGGAAATTGCACTAACGGTCGAGGCTCGCGCATTGCACATCTCCACGGTTTGGTCCGAAGCCGTCGACCGCGACCGCACAGCAAAGCACCACACCCCTCGAATTAATCTAATCGTAAATTTTGGTTTTGTTCGTTGTATTTCTAAGCTCTGCTTAATATGTCATATATGATTAGAGGCGTGTACAAACGAAACCGTGTGTGTTTAACTTATATACATTCGCTATTTTTCCTTGAATTACATTAGTACACTTAAGGCAAGAAACGAAAACTCTAAAAATCTGTACATTGATCTCAATCTTGCACCCGTTATTCAAATCACACTTATAATATTATCAAATCCAACAACGGCCAAATATATACTCCAAAAAGTAAAGTGCAAATAACAAAAGTAAATTGACTATTATAAAAGGAGTCGAAGCGAGCTTTTTTGGCATCAGAAAAAAAATCCCTTCAACCTTTAATATGTATTCTTTTTAAATATCATTTCATTTGTCTAATGTCCTTCAAAAATCACCCGTCGCGTAATTTATCATCTTAAAACAGCCAGATGTAAGACCGCGAGGATCGCGAAGACTACAGATGGCGTGATCGCATAACTTGAACTGGCAGCTCCCACTTCGGCGCATAGACCTGAAATACGCCTTTCGTTAATACCTATTCACTTCCGCTGGATCTGTACCTTTACTAATAAACGTAAATGACCACGAGTCCGCTGTTTCGGGCGATAAGCTTCTGTGACAGGTTTCTGTCATGCTCGATATTCGCAGTATTGACGGTCTGCTCCTGCTGAGCGCCCCGTTCATGAGGGAGGTTGTCGTTTGTGGCGGCCCGTTCGTGTTGTAGACGAAGCAGTAGCGGACTGTATCCGATGGCTTCTTCGATAAAGGGGAGGTGATCACGTAGTGCGTGTTGTTTTCCTGCCAACTTCCGAGGCACGTGTACGCTGAAATAAGAAAACCGATTAAGTAGTTGCGTTTCCATGTCAAAGACCACCCACAAGATCTCAAAGACAAGACGTCGTTCCTCAGGATCTCAAGACTTCAGGATCTAAAGATTTCATGATCTCAAAATAGCAAAATCCCACCCTCCCAATAACTCAAAATCTCAGTACTTCAGTGTGAACGTCACGAAGTCTATGTGTCTCCACCTCTCCTTGAGCTAAAACCCTCAAGATTTCAAGATATTAAGATCTCTAGATTTCAAAGAATCAAAATTTCAACATCTCTAACTCAAAATCTCATCTAAAACTCTTAAGATCTCAAAGTCGCGAGGTCTATGTACCTCGAACTCTTTTCGAGATTTCATTTCCATCTGAAAACGTCAAGGTCTCAAGATCTGCAAGGTTGATAGGTCTATCTGTCCTCGAGATTTCAAAATTATCAATCTCAAAAATTCAAAATCTCAAAGAACAAAATCACAAGACCACAAAATGTAAATCTTTCAATATCTCAAAATCAAAAATCTCAGTATTCTAGAATTTCAGGATCTCCACCTCCCAATGACACAGAATCTTAGTCTCTATAAATCTCAAGGTCGAGAGATGTGTACCTCAACCTCCCAATAATTGAAAACCTCAATGTCTCAGTGTCTAAAACTCTCAAAACTTCAAGGTCTCAAGATCTCAAGGTCGCGAGGTTCATATCTTATAAACCTCAACAAACATAAATTTCAGTCTCAAAAGTCTCAAATTTTTAAAATCCAAAAACTCCGAAAAATCAAAATTTCGAAAATTACAGAATAACAAAAATTCCAAAAATTCAAAATGTAAAAATCCACAACAAAATCTTCTCATAATCCCGAAATTTCAAAACCTAGACCCCAGAATTTCAGGACCTAAAGACATTAAAGTCGCAAATCTTTAAAGTTCAAAAATTTCGAAAAATCAGAATTTCGAAAATCACAAAATATCAAAATTTAAAAAATTCAAAATGTAAAAATCCACAAAAAAATCTTGAAATCCCGAAATTTGAAAACCTAGACGCCAGAATTTCAGGACCTAAAAACATTAAAGTCGCAAATCTTTAAAATTCAAAAATTTAGAAAAATCAAAATTTCGAAAATTATAGAATATCAAAATTCCAAAAATTCAAAATGTAAAAATCCAGTAAAAGATCTTAAAATCCCGAAATTTCAAAACCTAGACCTCAGAATTTCAGGACTTAAAGACATCAGTCGCAAATCTTTAAAATTCAACAATTTAGAAAAATCAAAATTTCGAAAATTACAGAATATCAAAATTCCAAAATGTAAAAATCCACAAAAAGATCTTAAAATCCCGAAATTTCAAAACCTAGACCCCAGAATTTCAGGACCTAAAGACATCAAAGTCAAAAATCTTTAAAATTCCAAAATTTGGAAAAATTAAAATTTCGAACATTACAGAATATCAAAATTCCAAAAATTCAAAAAGATCATAAAATCCCGAAATTTCAAAACCCAGACCCCAGAATTTCAGGACCTAAACACATCAGTCGCAAAACATTAAAATTCAACAATTTAGAAAAATCAAAATTTCGAAAATTACAGAATATCAAAATTCCAAAAATTCAAAATGTAAAAATCCAGTAAAAGATCTTAAAATTCCGAAATTTCAAAACCTAGACCTCAGAATTTCAGGACCTAAAGACATCACAATCGCAAATCTTTAAAATTCAAAAATTTCAAAAAATCACAATTTCGAAAATTACAGAAAATCAAAATTCCAAAATGTAAAAATCCACAAAAAGATCTCAAAATCCCGAAATTTCAAAACCTAGACCTCAGAATTTCAGGACCTAAAGACATCAAACTCGCAAATCTTTAAAATTCAACAATTTGGAAAAATCAACATTTCGAAAATTACAGAATATCAAAATTCCAAAAATTCGAAATGTAAAACCCACAAAAAGATGTTCTTAAAATCCCAAAATTTCAAAACCTACACCCCAGAATTTCAAGACATCAAAGTCACAAATCTTTAAAATTCAAAAATTTGGAAAAATTAAAATTTCGAACATTACAGAATATCAAAATTCCAACAATTCAAAAGGTAAAATTCCACAAAAAGACCTTAAAACTCCGAAATTTCAAAACCCAGACCCCAGAATTTCAGGACCTAGTCATCCGTCGCAAGTCTTTAAAATTAAAAAATTTGGAAAAATCAAAATTTCGAGAATTAGAGAATATCAAAATTCCAAAAATGCAAAATGTAAAAATTCCACAAAAAATCTTAAAATCCCGAAACTTGAAAACCTAGACCCCAGAATTTCAGGACCTAATGACATCAAAGTCGTAAATCTTTAAAATTCAAATATTTGGAAAAATCAAAATTTCGAAAATTACAGAATATCAAAATGCAAAATGTAAAAATCCACAAAAAGATCTTAAAATCCCGAAATTTCAAAACCTAGACCCCAGAATTTTAGGACCTAAAGACATGAAAGTCGCAAATCTTTAAAATTTAAAAATTTGGACAAATTAAAATTTCGAAAATTACAGAATATCAAAATTCCAATAATTCAAAATGTAAAAATCCACTAAAAGATCTTAAAATCCCGAAATTTCCAAACCTAGACCTCAGAATTTCAGGCCCTAAAGACATCAAAGCCGCAAATTTTTAAAATTCAAAAATTTCGTAAAATCAAAATTTCGAAAATTACAGAATATCAAAATTCCAAAAATTCAAAATGTAATAAACCACTAAAAGTTCTTTAAATCCCGAAATTTCAAAACATAGACCTTAGAAGTTCAGGACCTAAATACATCAAAGTTGCATATCTTTAAATTTCAACAATTTTGAATAATCAAAATTTCAAAAATGACAAAATATCAAAATTTCGAAAATTCAAAATATAAAAATCCCCTAAATGATCTTAAAATCCCGAAATTTCAAAACCTAGACCCCAGAATTTCAGGACCCAAAAACATCAAAGTAGCCAGTCTTTAAAATTCACAAATTTGGAAAAATCTAATTTTCGAAAATTACAGAATATCAAAACCGCAAAAATTCAAAATGTAAAAATCCGCAAAAAGATATTCTTAAAATCACGAAATTTCAAAACCTAGACCTCAGAATTTCAGGACCTAAAGACATCAAAGTCGCAAATCTTTAAAATTCAAAAATTTCGAAAAATCAAAAA
This sequence comes from Photinus pyralis, assembly GCF_008802855.1. Classification (NCBI taxonomy): domain Eukaryota; kingdom Metazoa; phylum Arthropoda; class Insecta; order Coleoptera; family Lampyridae; genus Photinus; species Photinus pyralis. The sequence continues at coordinate 9,053,474 of NW_022170250.1, forward strand.
TCCGAAAATTACAGAATATCAAAATTACAAAAATGTAAAAATTCACAAAAAATATTAAAATCCCGAATTTTGAACACCTAGACCCCAGAATTTCAGGACCTAAAGACATCAAAGTCGCAAATCTTTAAAATTGAAAAAATTGGTAAAATCAAAATTCCAAAAATTCAAAAATGTAAAAATCCACAAAAAGATGTTCGCTTATAATATACTCCTGGTAGCCGGAGATTTACAACATTTTTTTGCTTCTTAAAGGTTTTTCGAAAGTTACAGTGGTCAGTGACCATAAGGCGTTGAAACATTTCTCCAAATATTAGAAACATTACTTTAAGTATCAGGCGCTGAAATATGTAAGTAGGTACATCCTAGTCACTTATATTCTCCTGATAGAAATGCGGTATTTTTTGTGGATAGAAAAAAATTCCCTGGTTCAATAATATACTCCTGATAGTAAGAGGCAACATTTTGTTCACATTCCACCCTCTTATACTAGGTACCCTGATCAAAAGTTAAAGCGAAAATGCAGAGGCGAAAGATTTGTCCGAATGTTAGAAAAAGACCTCCTAGTTTATCATGTGTCCCTGATGGAAAGAACATTTTCCGACAAATACTCCCAAGTATTAGGAGGAAACATACCCCCTCCTTTGATACACCATCAGTATTAGGAGCAAAAATACCGCCTCACATTATGTACTCACCTGATACGGCTATTCTCGAATGTTATAGCGGAGGGGGTTGCCGCATTTCCCCGAATTTTGCCGAATTAGGTCGGCTAGGATTAAAATGGCATACATGCCTTAAAAGGATTCTTCCCAGCGATTCAAACAATCCCTTATCAGAAATCGTCAAGATTAAAAAAATTCAAGATTCAAGAAGCGATACTCAAGAAAATTAAAGATTCAAGAAAATTCAAGATTCAAGAAAATTAAAGATTCAAAAAAATTCAAGATTCATGAAAATTTGAGATTCAAGATTCAAGAAAATTCAAGATTCAAGAAAATTAAAGATTCATGAAAATTTGAGATTCAAGAAAATTCAAGACTAAAAAAATTAAAGATTCTAGAAAATTAAAGATTCAAGAAAATTCAAGATACATGAAAATTTGAGATTCAAGATTCAAGAAAATCCAAGATTCAAGACAATTCCAGATTCGATATCCAAGAAGTGAAGATTCAAGAATATTCGTCATATTCGGTCTGCGCCGTTTCTCGCCATGCTATAGGACGTGGCCTGTACCAGGAGTACAGAATTTTTCCCAAATTCTTAAATTCCCAATGCTCAAATTCTCAAATTTCCGCACCAAGCGGCGAATAACGAAAACTTACTGTTTAACGATGGCTCGGGACAACTCGACTTAAACTCGATCAACTCCTTGACCGCCGTACAGCCAATCGCCAAACTTTCAAAGTCCTGCTGCTGACAATTGACACCAGAGCCGGACTCACCGTCCACTACAACAGAACAGAGGTTAGTCCACCTCTCACCGACGCCCGCTAATGACCTTACCCGGCTGCTGCCTTCTCCTTCTGCTGACGTTCAACGTGGGGGTATCGACCACAGTGAACCGTCCAGGTAGAGGGCACTTCTTCGGGTGCAAGATCGTGGCTGAAATGTGCAAGTTAAGGTGGCGGGTTTGATGAGAGCAAGTGCGCTTACTTATTAAAGTCGTGTAGGGCGTTGCCATCGGGTTGAAATACTGGCAAGCGGAGTCGGGGTTATCTTCATAACGATCTGCCAATTATTGAATGATTTTTATTTTTATAATAAAATGGCGGACGATACTCACCTGACTGTTGCAGTTCGATTACGTTACTATCCCGCTTGTAAAACATCATGCACACGTATCCGCTGTCACTGTAAATTAAACCGATTAGTAGGTACCTACTCCAGGGGAATGCAAAGTGGGCTTACCATCCAGCGGTGATATGCGCGACAATCTGCACCTTCTTCTGCTCGACCGATTGCAGAATGTTGTGGCAGACGACGCGCATCTCGGTGTTCTGCCGTCGCTGATCTTGCGACTCGAAGCCGTTCTGCTGGAAGCCGAAGGGCTGTATGTAGTTCTGCTGCTGGTGAAACCGATTCGGTTTGACCTCCTCGTCGACGATCTTCAGCGTCGCGTTGCGCTGAGAGAACTTGTACATCTTCTTGTGATCGAGACTGAGCCACGTGTGATGGTCGGTGATCCACGTCGGAAATTTACATCGATTGTGGTGGTTGTCCACTGCAAGAGCGAAAGAAATTTACTTTAGTCTTAGGGAAAGATTCGGCGACACAGTGCGTTTTGCTGTTTTCTAAACGAAATTGCTGCATAAGAGAAAGGAATATCCGTGCGTGTTTAAAAGAATATTGCGAAATTCGAACCAGAGGGTGATCTCATTTGTTGAAAGATTCAAGAGGTAGATTTAGACACCGTATAAATAAGGTAAATTGTAAATTTTTGTATTTGTGTTCAGTATGGGCCGTTTTTCTTTAAGGATTTTTATCAAGCGAATTTTGACGTGGAGACAGTAATTAGATACATCCTTTAAAGCCCCAGTCTAACTATTTTTGTACCTGTCTGATTTGCTGTAACAGAAATTTTTCATTGTGACATTATCGTGCATTAACTCGGTTGAGTGTCAAGTTTTCTTGAATCTTGTCGTCATGAATCTTGAGTTTGGAATCTTATTGATTCTTGAATTTTCTATAATCTTGGATTTCCTTTAATTTCGAACCTTCTAGAATCTTAAATCCTCTTAAATCTTACTGAATCTTAAATTTCCTTGAATCTTGAATTTTCTTGAATATCAAATATTCTTGTGCTTATCTTGAATCTTGAATCTGGAATCGTCCGGAATCGTCTTGAATCGCCTTGAATCGTCTTGAACCGTCCTGAATCGTTGTAAATTGTCCTGGATCGCCCCGAATCGTCCTGAATCGTCTTGAATCTTGAATATTATTGAATCTTGAATATTCTTGAATCTTGAAGGTCGAATTTTCTTGAATTTTATGTCTGGAATCATCAATCTTCAATCTTGAATCTTCAATTTTCCTGAATCTTTAATTTTCTTGTATCGAATCTTCTTAAATCGTGAATTTCAAATTTTCTTGAATTTTGACTTATTTAATAGTGGAATCTTGGATCTTGAATTTTATTGAATCTGGAATTTCCTAGAATCTTGGATTTTCTTTAATTTCGAATCTTCTAGAACCTTGAATCGCCTTGAATCTTTTTCAACCTTAAATTTACTTGAATCTTTAATTTGCTTAAATCTTTCCTTGAATCTTGAATTTTCTTTAATCTTCTTGAGTGTTGCATCTTCTTGAATTGCAAACCTCGAATTTTCTTGTATCTTGACTTCTTGAATCTTAACTCTGGAATCTTATTGAACTAAAATCTTGGATTTTCTTTAAATTCGCATCTTTTAGAACCTGAATCGTCTTGAATCCTATTAAATCTTAAAATTTCCTTGAACCTTGAACTTTCTTGAATATCGAATATTCTTGTATCTTGAACCTTAAATCCTCAATTTTCTTGAATCTTGAAGGTCGACTTTTCTTGAATTTTAATTCTCGAATCACGAATCTTCAATCTTTAGTCTTGAATCGTCTTGAATTATCTTGAATCTTCAATTTTCTTGAATCTTTAGTTTTGTTGTGTCGAATCTTCTTGAATCTTGACTTCTTCAATATTGGCTCTGGAATTATTGGATCTTGAATGTTATTGAACCTTGAATTTCCTGGAATCTTGGATTTTCTTTAATTTCGAATCTTGAGTATTGAATCTTGAATCTGGAATCGTCTTAAATCGTCTTGAATCTTCTTGAATTGTTCTGAGTCGACTTAAATCGTGTTAAATCGTCTTGAATCGTTTTGAATCGCCTTGAATCGTTTTGAATCGCCTTAAATCGTCTTGAATCTTTCATCTTCTTGAGTGTGGAATCTTCTTGTATCTTGAATCTTGAATCCTCAATCTTGAATTTTGAATAATGAATGTTGAATTTGGAATCGTCTTGAATCAACTTAAATCATATTGAATCATCTTGAACCCTCTTGAATCGTCTTGAATATTATTGAATTTTGAATTTTCTTGAATCTTGAATGTAAAATTTTCTCGAATCTTGAACCATATTGAATCTTGAATTTTCTTGAATATGTAATTTTCTTGAAGTTTTAATTTTCTAGCATGTTTAATTTTACTTGAATCTCGAATTTTCTCGAATCTTATTAAATCTAAAATTTCCTTAAATCTTAAAATTTAATTGTCTTAAATCGTCTTGAATCTTCTTGAATCGTCATAAATCGTTCTGAATCGACTTAAATCGTGTGAAATCATCTTGAATCGTCTGGAATCGTCTTGAAGCGTCTTGAATGGTCTTAAATCTTCAATTTTCTTGAATCTTTAATTTTATTCAGTGTCGAATTTTCTTGAATCATGAATCTCGAATTTTCTTGAATTTGACTTCTTGAATCTTAACTCTGGAATCTTATCGAATCTTGAATTTTCTTGAATCTTTAATTTTCTTGAGAGTCGAATCTTCTTGAATCGTGAGTCTCGAATTTTATTGAATCTTGACTCTGGAATCATCGAATCTTGAATTTTCCTTAATTTCAAATCGTCTTGAATCTTATTGAACTTAAATTTACTTGAATCTGGAATTTGCTTAAAGCTTAAATTTCCTTGAGTCTTGAATTTCTCTGAATTTCGAATATTCTTGAATCTTGAATCGTCTTGAATGTTCAATTTTCATGAATCTTTAATTTTCGTGTGTGGAATTTTTTTGAATCATGAATTTCGAATTTTCTTGAATTTTGAACTCTTGAATCTTAACTCTGGAATCTTATTGAATCTTGTATTTTCTTGAATCTTTAATTTTCTTGAGAGTCGAATCTTCTTGAATCGTGAGTCTCCAATTTTATTGAATCTTGACTCTGGAATCATACAATCTTGGATTTTCTTTAATTTCAAATCTTCTAGAATCTTGAATCGTCTTGAATCTGATTGATATTAAATTTACTTGAATCTGGAATTTGCTTAAAGCTTAAATTTCCTTGAGTCTTGAATTTCTCTGAATTTCGAATATTCTTGAATCTTGAATCGTCTTGAATGTTCAATTTTCATGAATCTTTAATTTTCGTGTGTGGAATTTTTTTGAATCATGAATTTCGAATTTTCTTGAATTTTGAACTCTTGAATCTTAACTCTGGAATCTTATTGAATCTTGTATTTTCTTGAATCTTTAATTTTCTTGAGAGTCGAATCTTCTTGAATCGTGAGTCTCCAATTTTATTGAATCTTGACTCTGGAATCATACAATCTTGGATTTTCTTTAATTTCAAATCTTCTAGAATCTTGAATCGTCTTGAATCTGATTGATATTAAATTTACTTGAATCTGGAATTTGCTTAAAGCTTAAATTTCCTTGAGTCTTGAATTTCTCTGAATTTCGAATATTCTTCAATCTTGAATCGTCTTGAATGTTCATATTTCATGAATCTTTAATTTTCGTGAGTGTGGAATTTTTTTGAATCATGAATCTCGAATTTTCTTCAATTTTGAATTCTTACCTCTGGAATCTTATTTGACTCTTGTATTTTCTTGAATCTTTAATTGTCTTGATCTTAAATTTACTTGAAACTAGAATTTGCTTAAATTTTCTTGAATTTCCCTGAATTTTGAATCTTGAATTTTCTACAATCTTAGATTTTACTTAATTTCAAATCATCTAGAATCTTGAATCGTCTTGAATTTTATTGATCTTAAATTTACTTGAATCTGGAATTTGCTTAAATCTTTCCTTGAATCTTGAATTTCCTTGAATTTTTAATTTTGAATCTTGAATCTGGAATCGTCTTGAATCGTCTTAAATCTTCTTGAATCATCCGGAATCATTCTGAGTCGACTTAAATCGTCTTGAATCGACTTGAATCATCTTGAATCGTCTTGAATCTTGAATATTATTGAATTTGGAATTTTATTGAATCTTGAACGTCGAATTTTATTGAATCATGAATATTGAATCTTATTGAATCTTGAATTTTCTTGAATGTTCAATTTTCCTAAACCTTTAATTGTCTTAAATCTTGAATTTTGTTGAATCTTTCATTTTCTAGCATCTTTAATTTTCTTGAATCTTCAATTTTCCTTGAATATCGAATTGTCTTGAATCTTGAATTTTATTCAATCTAGAACCTTGAATCGGCTTAAATCTTATTGAATCTTAAATTTAATTGAATCTGGAATTTGCTTAAATCTTAAATTTCCATGAATCTTGAATTTTCTTGAATATCGAATTCTCTTAAATCTTGAATTTCCATATTCATTTGAAAAAACTTAAAATTTCACATTTACTTTTACGTTTATTCGTTTGCGGGTTTTGGAAAAAGAGTGTCTTTAAAAAATGTTGTTTTGAAGATCACACTCTGTCTCTGGGCCGGAAAGTAGACTAATAATAGACTGCATAACGTCATTCAGTCGGTCGCCTGCCTATTGTGCGCAGATAACCGATTTTCAATGACATTTTCGTCTTCCGACGGATTGCGCAATTTTGGCAATCGCGTGAAATTTCAAAGCAATCGTCAAGCCGCGTTCCTTTAAGACCGAGCGAGCCGAAGGTGAGTTCGACATAATTCGTGCTTAGAAGAAGCATTATTTAAGGTTATAAAAACAAAGTCCGACGATATCTTAAAAAAAACGTAGTGGGACTAAGGATCACCATCAATGAAAATTTAAAAAAAAATGTGTTAAAATTTTCCAGAAATCATTTAGTTATAGATGAAGAGGATTTCAAAAGAAAATTACACTTCCTGAGTATCTCAGGTCATTTTGAGAGCTTTATTTATATCACCCTTACCAAGTTAACCCCTACCCCTTACACCACGAACCGCTGATTAATGAAAGTGTTTTTTCACCTTAATTAATTTCAAAGCCACAGGTATAATTGTTCCGTTTATACTAAAGGGATTCGACGCGCATTCCTATCGTGTCTCGTCAACACATTTATAATCTGCGCGTAGAATTAAGGGTTGCGAAATTCCTCTCTCTGATTTCGGCGGAATCCGATTTTAATTAAGAGATTCGAATTACCTGTAATAAATTTCATGGTCCTGCTCCCTTCGAGCGCGTTCTGGATTCCGTTACAAGTGGCGTCGCCCGATTGCGCTATGTAGTACACGGTCTTGCCGCCCTCGTCCTTGCGCTGGTAAATGAAGCAGCGGTACTGGTCCTCGTCGGAGGTGAGCGTCCGACGATTGCCTTGGGATAGCCGGCCGAGCAGGTAGCGCGTCGAGCCCTCCTTCCAGGTGGCCAGGCACACCAGCTCCTCGACTGAAATTTTAACATGAATTTAATGAGGGGGGGGGGGCGAGCGTCGGTTACCGTTGCTTTCGGTCGATGGCAGGTCAGGGCAGGCTTGGTATTTAAGGACGAGCCGCGAGTCGTCCGTGCAACTTTCCGCTTTGCTAGGCGGATTCGTGCAGTCTCCGGTGCCCCGATTGTAGCTGAACATGAAGGGGGCGCTCTTGAACGGGCACGCTACCGGCTTCACCTCCGGGTGTTTGCGAAACATACTGTACAAAGCGGCGTCTCCAGAGATTCCACTACACAGTTCTTGGACCGATCTCTCACAGTACGCTACAAAACCGTTTGATAAGAATCGATGGGTCCTAGAAGGGTGCACTACTTACTTTCTTTGTATTGTAAGACGGTCGAGTGCTTGCTGTGGATCGCCATGCACCGGTAACAGTTGTCCGATCTGAAATTAAATGCGCGTGAATGCGACTAAAAAATACTCAATAAGAACTTAGAAAACCCGATTCTTAAAGATTCAGGAACCATTGATTCAATTCAGATTTTAGGGTTCAAAGTAAAAGGTTCAGGATTCAAGATTTAAACGGTCTTAAAAACTCAGGAAAGCTCAAGAAAAAGACTTATGAGGGCATAGAAATTTCAAGTAACTTTCAAAAAAAATTCAAAGATGTTCAAAGGATTTCAAGAAGAATTGAAACACGTTCAAAGATTTCGAAAGAAATTCAAGATTTGCAAAATATTTCAAGAAAATTTCAAGTAGATTTCAATGGGATTTAAAAAAAATATCGAGATTTTGGCTTTTTTGAAAAGAAAAATTTCAAAAAAGGTTCCAAAAAATTCAAAAGATTTCAATAATATTGCAAACAGATTTCTAGAGGATGTCAAGAGGATTTTAGCAAAAAACCAGGAAGATTTGAAGGAGATTTCAAAAAGACTTCAAAGAGACCTGAAGATTTCATAAAAATTCAACTGGAATTCAGAAAAATTGCAGAAATATTGGATGGATTTCTAAAAAATTTCAAAAAGCGTTCAAGAACATTTTTAGGAAATTTGAGAGAATGTTAAAAAATTACAAAAAGAATTCAAAATATTTCAATAGAATTTGGACATGTGTAGAAAATTTGATTCTTTCTTATATATTAGGGAGAAGATTGTACAATTTCAATACAATTATTAGAAAACTCAAAATTGTTTATTTTTTCCGTTGCCAAAACAACGCTAATACAGCACCACTCACTTCTCCACACATGTCAAGAAATTTTCAAAAAACGTTGAACATTTCAAGATTCTAAGGTTACAAACGATTATATATCGATTAAAAAAATTCAAAAGAACAAGAAATAAGAAATTCCGGGAATTTCAAAAAGATTTCAAGGAAATTTAAAAAAATTCGAAAAAATCTCAAGATTTCGAAAAAATTTTGGAAAAATTTTGAGATTTCAAACACAAAACATTTCAAAAGAACTTCTAGAGGATTTTGAGATTTCAAGGAGATTTTAAGAAGATTGGAAGAAGATTAAAAATAAGAATACAAAAAAGTTGCAAGAAAATGTCTAAAAAATTAAAAGAAAACGGAAAAAGATTTCAAAAATAGCAATGGGCTTTCAAGAAAATTTTAAGGTATTACGATAATTTAAACGGATAACAGGGTTTCAAGAAAATTTCGAGATTTTAGAATATCAAGGAAATTTCGGGAAAATTATCAGAAGATTTCAAGAAAAAAACCGAAAAGATTTCGAGACATTTCAAGAAAATTTCAAAAAAATTTCTAGAGAACGATTTTAGAAAAATTTCAGAAAAATTTGAAGGAATTTTCAAAAAGATTTCACGAAGATCCCAAAAAGAACTGAAGATAAAAAAATTCAAGGGGAATTCAGGAGAATTGCAGAAATCTTTGAAGGAGATAGATTTCTAAGAAATTTCAAGATTTCGAGATTTTGATAAAATTATAAGAATTCAAAAGATTTCAAGAGGATAAAAAGATAATTTCGAAAAAAATTCAAGAAATTTTCAAAAAACCTCCGACATTTCAAGGTTTCGAACATTTTAAGAAAATTTAAAAAAAAATTCGAAAAATGCCAAGATTCCGAAAACATGTCGAAAACAATTCGTGAAATTTCGAGATTTTAAAAATTACAAAAATTTCGAGTTCAAAAAAACGACTTCTAAAGATCAAGGGGAAGAAAATTTCTAAATGATTTCAAGGGGTTTTGCAAGGTAACAAGCAGATTACATGAATAATTCAAGAAAATATGAAGAGGTTTTCAACATTTCAAGAAGAGTTCATAAAATTTCCGAAAAAATTCTATTTCGAGATTTCCAGAAAATTTTGGAATAATTTCGAGATTTCAAAAACAAAACAGTTCATCAAATCAAAAGAATGTCTAAAGGATTTTGAGATTTCAAGAGGGTTCTAAGATGATTTTAAGAAGATTGGAAAGAGATTAGAAATAATACAAAAAAAATACAAAAAGGTTTCAAGAAAATGTCCAGAAAATTTAAAAGAAAACTCAAAAAGATTTCAAAAATAACAATATGCTTTCAAGAAAATTTTAAGGTATTACGATAGAATTTCAAGACAATTTCAGAAAAATTTCCGAAAGATTTGAAGGAATTTTCATAAAGATTTCACCTCAAAAAGAACTGAAGATATAAAAGGTATCAACCAAGAGTTTTTTCCGAAATCTCGGAAGGAGATTTAAAGATTTCTAAGAAATTTCAAGGAGTATTCAAGAATACTTCTAGAATATTTGAGAATGTTTTCAAAAAATTTCAAGATTTTGAAATTTTGACAATTCAGATTTCAAGAGGAAAGAGAATTTAACAAAAATTGAAGAAATTTTCAAAAAACCTTCGACATTTCAAGATTTCGAGATTTCAAGACGATTTCAAAACGCTTTGAAAAACATGTCAAGGAATTTTTTCAAGATAATTTCAAGAAGATTCCAAGGTTACAAGTTATATTTCTTTCAAGAGCAAAGAGATTCCGGGAATTTTGAAAAGATGTCAAGAAAATTTAAAAAAAAAATCGAAAAAATGTCGATTGAAAAAATTTCGAGATTTCAAAAACAAGACATTTCAAGATTTGAAAAGAATTTCTAGATTTTGAGATTTCAAGATTTTAGTATGATTTTAAGATTGAAAGATTAGAAATAAGAATACAAAAAAAATACAAAAAGGTTTCAAGAAAATGTCCAGAAAATTTTTAAGAAAACTCAAAATGATTTCTAAATAGCAATGGGCTTTCAAGAAAATTTTAAGTTATTACGATAATTTTAAAAGGATTTTACAATATCAAGGAAATTTCAAGGAAATTTCGAGAATATCTCAAAATTTCAAATGTCGAGTTTAAAAAAATTCTGGACGATTTTAATAAGGATTTAGGGATGTTTTAAGATTTCCAGGTTCCAAAAAATTATTTCAAGAAAAAAAATTTCGACATTTAGAGAAAATTTCATGATCTTTAAAAAATTTCAAGATGATTTTAGAAAAATTTCAGAAAAATTTGAAGGGATTTTCAAAAATATTTCCCGAAGATCTCAAAAAGAACTGAAGATATAAAAATTCAAGAGGAATTCAGGAGAATTGCAGAAATCTTGGAAGGAGATTTAAATATTTCTAAGAAATTTCAAGAAGTATTCAAGAAGACTTCTAGAAAATTTGAGAGTGTTTTAGAAAACTATTCAAGATTTCGAAATTTTGATAATTCAAACGATTTCAAGAGAAAAGAGAATTTAACAGAAATTGAAGAAATTTTCAAAAAAACTTTCGACATTTCAAAATTTCGAGAAGATTTCAAAAAGATTTCTAGAAGCTTTTGAAAGCATGTCAAGAAATTTTTTTCAAGACAATTTCAAGAAGATTCCAAAGTTACAAGCAGATTTTATATAGATTTCTTTTAAGAGAAAAGAGATTCCGGGAATTTCGAAGATTTCAAAGAAATTTCGAAAAAAATGTAATTTCAAGAAAATTTTGAAAAAATTTCGAGATTTCAAAAACAAAACATTTGAAGATTTCAAAAGAGTTTCTAGAGGATTTTGAGATTTCAAGGAGATTTTTTAAGATTATTTTAAGATTAGAAGAAGATTAGAAAGTCCAGAAAATTTAAAACAAAACTCAAAAAGATTTCAAAAATAACAATGGGCTTTCAAGAAAATTTACTTTTTTACTTTTATTTATTACGATAATTTTCAAAGGATAACAAGATTTCAAAAAAATTTGGGGTTAAAAAAAATTCTAGACGATTTTAATGAGGATTTAGGGATGTTTGAGGATTTCCAGGTTATAAAAAGTTATAAGATTTCAAGAAAAAAAATGGAAGATTTCGAGACATTTCGAGAAGATTTCAAAAAGATTTCTAGAGAATTTCTAAACGATTTTAGAAAAATTTCAGAAAGATTTGAAGGAATTTTCAAAAAGATTTCACGAAAGATTTTAAACAGATCTGAAAATATAACAATTCAAGAAGAATTCAGGAGAAATGCAGAAATCTTGGTAGCAGATTTAAAGATTTCTAAGAAATTTCAAGAAGTATCCAAGAAGACTTCTAGAAAATTTGAGAATGTTTCCGAGAATTTTTCGAAATTTTGATAAACGATTTCAAGAGGGAAGAAAACTTAACAAAAACTGAAGAAATTTTCAAAAAACTTTCGATATTTCGAAAAGAATTCGAGAAATTTTCGAAATTCCGGGATTTCAAAGATTTAAAAAATTTCAAGAATCCAAAAAAATTCAGAACGACTTCTAAAGGCTTTCAAGTTAATTTTAAGAGAATTTCTAAATGATTTCGAAAAGCTTTCAAGAATATTACAAAGTTACAAGCAGGTTACACGAAGAATTCAAGAAAATTTCAACATTTCAAGAAGATTTTCCGAAAAATTCCAAAAGTTTTCGAAACAATGCCAGAAGATTTTGAGATTTCAAAAAATAACAATGGACTTTCAAGAAAATTTCAAATTTTAAAAGGATAACAGAAAGATTTCGAAACGATTTAAAAAAAACTTTGAGAAGATTTTTGGAAAATTTCAAAGGGACTTCAAGAAGATTTCAAAAAGGTTATTATGATTTCAAGATTTTAAGATTATAAGGAGATTTCAATAGAATTTCAGGAAGATTTGAGGGAAATATCAAGATTTCACGAAGACATGTTTCAAAAATAGTTGTTTACAAAATATTAATTGCCACAAGGTCATATTGTCATCGAATCATAGTGTCATAGGGTCATCGAATCATAGTGTCATGGTGTTATATGGCCTTTATGTCATAGGGTCATGTTTCATAGACATATGGTCATGCGTCATAGTGGCAAACTGACGTAGTGCATAGTGCAATAGTATCATTGGGTCATAGTATCATGGTGTCATAAGAGGCATAGTTGCATAGCGGCATAGAAGCATACCGACATGGTGCCATCGTGTCATAGTGTCATTGTCATGGTGTCTTTGGGCGCGTGCATAAGACACAAATGTTGTGGAACAGTTACCGATACGTCTTATAATTACGTCGCTACTTTTGCGCTCTTTACGGAGTAAGTAGTAGCGCTACATGTCAAAGTAGTGATCATGTCATGGCGTCCGCGTCATAGTGTCATGGTAACATAGTCTCATATTGCCATAGTGTAATAGCGTCATAGTAACAATGCCATATAGTGTAATGGTGCCGTGGCGTCATGGTGTCATCGTGCCATAGTGCCAAGGCGTCATAATGTCTCAGTGTCATAGTGTAGTATCAGTGCCATAGGGTCATAGTGCAAGAGTGTCATAGGGTCTGTCATAGTGTCTGACATAGTGTCTGCCATAGTGCCTGCCATAGTGTCTGCCATAGTATCTGTTATAGTGTCTGTCATAGTGTCTGTCATAGTGTCTGTCATAGTGTCTGTCATAGCGTCTGTTATAGTGTCTGTCATAGTGTCTGTCATAGTGTCTGTCATAATGTCTCTCATAGTATGTCATAGTGTACTCTGTTATGGCATGTCATTGTGTCTGTCATAGTATGTCTGTCAAAATGTCTGTCATAGTGTCTCTCATAGTGTCTGTCGTATTGTCCGTCATAGTAGTGTCATAGTGTCATGACTTCATGGTGTCCTGGTGCCATACGACCATTACGTCATTAGGTAACAGTGTAGTATTCTCATAGTGTCACATTTTCGTACTGTAGCAGTGTCGGTCGTAGCGTCATTGTATCACGGTGTCATAGTGGCAATGTGGCAAAATTTGACGATTTTGAAATATTAAAATTCCAATCTTCAATTTGATATTTGTCAAAACGTCAACATTCCAAAACGTCAAATCGTCAAAGTTTCAAAACGCCAAAGCGCCAAAACGTAAAAACTTTAAAACTTCGTCAGAAAGCCAATACGTCAAATGTTAAAAGATCAATTTGTCACAAAATGTCGAAATATCAAGACATCCGGGTCAAAAACTCAAAACGACGAAAAATCGTCAATATTATTCGAGTTTGAAAATTCCAAACATTAAAATTTTATTTCAAAACTGTAAAACGTCAAAACGCCAATCGTAACAACCTTAAAACATCAAAACAACAACAATCTGCAAAAAACAAAACGTCAAAAGTCAAAAGCGTCAAATAATAAAATGCCAGAACGTCTAAACGTCCAAAAATCAAAACAAATATAAAAAGGTCAAATCTTAAAATGTATGTCTTGAATTTTTCATGTAATGAGAAGACAACACGGTCAATAGGGAAGCATCGAGCACGTGAAAGAGTGATAACGTTCAATCATCAAACAGTAAAAAAAAGTCAATAGGTCAAAATGTCAATGTGTCAAAATTTAAAGATCTCGAAATATTAAAAAAACGTCAAAATGTTAAAAAGGGTCATAGTATTAAAATGTCAAAACTCGCAATGTCGAACGTCAAAAAGTCAAAACGTCAATATGACACAAAATGGCGATATGTCATGGCAAAACTGAAAAAAAACGTGCAAAGGTCAACACGTCAATACACCAAAGTGTCGGAATATGGCAAAGTCATTTTAAATCGGCAATTTGTGAAAGATTAAAATGCCATAATGTCAACATTTCGTATCAAAATTTGAAAATGGTGATTCGTCAAAATATCAAAACGTCAACTTTCAAAAATGACATAGTGCTATAGTGTCGTACTGCCATAATACAATCATGCCATAGCGTCATAGTGTCATGGAGACATAGTGTCATATATTTGCATAATGTCCTTAACGTTTTTGGTAGATAACCTGCACGTTAAGTTTGACGTTTCTGATATATCACAATGTCATAGCGTTATAACGTCCTAATGCCATGCAATAATGTCAAAATTTGAAGATGCTAAAACTTTTAAATTTGGAAACGTCAAAATTACAATACTACTAAAAAAGGCCAGAATCTCAAAACGTCAAAAGGACTGTCAAAGTGTACAAATGTCACAATCTCGAGACGTGAAAACGTAAAAATGTCAAAATGTCGAAATAATGTTTTGATCAAAGCATCTAATTAATTAATTAATTAATTAATAATTATCTCCGTGCAGAGATGTTGCGTAGCTTCTTTAACACTAAAGGGTGTCACAAATTCACCCCGTAATTTAAAAAAATCTCCACATTTACAGAACTTACTTATGTCGTAACTTACTTGTCGTAAACTAAGAACTTGGTGTTATCATCTCCTTGTTCCTCGTAGCATTCCCCTTTGGTCTCGATATGCGTCCTATTTATTAGCAAAGTTGTCGGCACTCCCGACTGGAACCATCTTCCCGCCCACTCCTCGGGAAACGTGCATCCGGCTGGAAAAAAAGGAGAAAAATCGGGGTTAGTAATGCAGATTTCGGCGGGGGGACAAATTGAATCTTCCCCGATATCGCGCAGTAAATAAAGTCAAGTAAGAAGAAGTTAAGGGCAATAAAAATAATTAAACCGACCCCTAAATCGGCGCCGTAATTGCTAAACAACACCGTTTAAGTTCGGTAAAGTTTGTTAGAGCTCTTCTCTCTGACTGTATATACGCGCGGGGGGAGACGGGGGAGGGCTCAGCTGCCGCGGCACTGCGAAATCATTACAAAACGAGATTAAAACGATTTAGCAATGTCATTACGGCGAAGATGGACAAAGTTTTGGGGAATTCGAATACGCCGCCGATGCCCGATCCGGTTTTTTCGACCGCCCCCCTCCCCCCCCCCTTCTAACTCGATTAATTGCCCAGGTGCGCGTTGTCTTTGCGGGGACAAACGAGATGCGCGCGGCAGCAATAAATCTGAAATATGTAAGGCGACACATTAAATAACGGGACAGGCAGAAGGGGGGGGGGTGGAATTGATGCGGCGAGCACACCTGTGCGGCGCGCGGCAGCGAAAAATGTCTTCCGACCGCATTATATCTACCGGGATTCCCTTCTGACATTTTTATCCCCTATTCATGAAGCCGACAGTTAAGTTTCTCCGTTTCTCGGGAAATTGTTTTTTTTTTTTAATTATTTTCATATCGCGGAGCCGCTTTTTAATTGTTTTTTAATCCTACTTACTACATTAAAATTGCTTTTGTAGTAAGTATAATGAGGCTTTTGCCATTTTGATAAACGACGAGATTAAAATTATTAACCGCGGGGAAATAAAAGTTCTCGTCCCGCCGGAGCTTAACGTCGTCTATCGTTGTCAGTTGGCTGTTGAGCCACAGTAACAAAGGAATCGACATTTCAGTAACATATTTAGCCCACCCTGAATGTTACTTTTAGCGTTTATCAGTCAGCTACTCAGAAACAGAAAAGGAAACTGATCAGTAACGCTAGGAATACAGGGGAGCATTGATGAGACCAAACGGCATTCTTGTACCATAACCGAATTTTAGACAGTGAAATCGATAGAGGTGAAGGACTGAAGGTCGTGATTGAAGAAAACTCAAAATTCTAGAAGATTCCAAAATCAGTAAGATCCAAGATTCAATAAAATTTATGATTCACGACGATTCAGAGAGACTCAAGAAGATTTTAGATTTTAAAAAATTCGAGATTCAACAAAATTCAAGATTCAATCAGATTCAAGATTCAACAAGTTCACAGACGATTCAAGATTCATGAATCAGGAAGATTCGAGATTTAAGAAAACTCGAGATTCAAGAAAATTCAAGATTCAACAAAAATCAATATTAAAAAAATTCAATAAGATTCGATAAGATTCAAAATGCAAGAAATTTAAGAATCGAGAAGATTCAAGAAGGTTCGAGAATCAAGAAAAGTCATGATTTAAGACGATTCAGGATTCAAGACGAATCAAGATTCAAGATGATTGAAGGAGACTCAAGAAGATTTTAGATTTAAAAAAATTCGAGATTCAACAAAATTCAAGATTCAAGAATAAAGACGATTCCAAATTCAAGAACCAAAAGGATTCAAGATTCTATAAGATTCAAGATTCTATAAGATTCAAGATTGAATATCACACACGATTCAAGAATCGAGAAGATTCAAGAAGGTTCGAGATTCAAAAAATTCATGATTTAAGGACGATTCGTCAATGAGATTGAAGATTCAAGATTAAAAAATTCATAATTCAAGCTGTAGGACTTTGAATTCGAGATTCAAGAAAATTCAAGTTTCAAGAAAATTCAAAACGTTTACAGATCCAATGTTTCAATAAAATTCAAAATTCAATACGACTCCAGAATCAAAATGATCCAAGATTCAAGATGATTCAAGATTCAGGAAGATTCAAGATGATTCGGGATTCTATAAGATTCAAGATTGAATATCACACACGATTCAAGATTCATGAATCAGGAAGATTCGAGATTTAAGAAAACTCGAGATTCAAGAAAATTCAAGATTCAACAAAAATCAATATTAAAAAAATTCAATAAGATTCGATAAGATTCAATATGCAAGAAATTTAAGAATCGAGAAGATTCAAGAAGGTTCGAGAATCAAGAAAAGTCATGATTTAAGACGATTCAGGATTCAAGACGAATCAAGATTCAAATGATTCAAGGAGACTCAAGAAGATTTTAGATTTAAAAAAATTCGAGATTCAACAAAATTCAAGATTCAAGAATAAAGACGATTCCAAATTCAAGAACCAAAAGGATTCAAGATTCTATAAGATTCAAGATTGAATATCACACACGATTCAAGAATCGAGAAGATTCAAGAAGGTTCGAGATTCAAAAAATTCATGATTTAAGGACGATTCGTCAATGAGATTGAAGATTCCAGATTAAAAAATTCATAATTCAAGCTGTAGGACTTTGAATTCGAGATTCAAGAAAATTCAAGTTTCAAGAAAATTCAAAACGTTTACAGATCCAATGTTTCAATAAAATTCAAAATTCAATACGACTCCAGAATCAAAATGATCCAAGATTCAAGATGATTCAAGATTCAGGAAGATTCAAGATGATTCGGGATTCTATAAGATTCAAGATTGAATATCACACACGATTCAAGATTCATGAATCAGGAAGATTCGAGATTTAAGAAAACTCGAGATTCAAGAAAATTCAAGATTCAACAAAAATCAATATTAAAAAAATTCAATAAGATTCGATAAGATTCAAAATGCAAGAAATTTAAGAATCGAGAAGATTCAAGAAGGTTCGAGAATCAAGAAAAGTCATGATTTAAGACGATTCAGGATTCAAGACGAATCAAGATTCAAGATGATTCAAGGAGACTCAAGAAGATTTTAGATTTAAAAAAATTCGAGATTCAACAAAATTCAAGATTCAAGAATAAAGACGATTCCAAATTCAAGAACCAAAAGGATTCAAGATTCTATAAGATTCAAGATTCTATAAGATTCAAGATTGAATATCACACACGATTCAAGAATCGAGAAGATTCAAGAAGGTTCGAGATTCAAAAAATTCATGATTTAAGGACGATTCGTCAATGAGATTGAAGATTCAAGATTAAAAAATTCATAATTCAAGCTGTAGGACTTTGAATTCGAGATTCAAGAAAATTCAAGTTTCAAGAAAATTCAAAACGTTTACAGATCCAATGTTTCAATAAAATTCAAAATTCAATACGACTCCAGAATCAAAATGATTCAAGATTCAAGATGATTCAAGATTCAGGAAGATTCAAGATGATTCGGGATTCTATAAGATTCAAGATTGAATATCACACACGATTCAAGATTCATGAATCAGGATGATTCGAGATTTAAGGAAACTCTACATTCAGGAAAATTCAAGATTCAACAAAAATCGATATTCAAAAAAATTCAAGATTCGATAAGATTCAAAATTCAAGAAGTTTAAGAATCGAGAAGACTCAGGAAGGTTGGAGACACATTTCAAGTACATTGAAGTAATTCAGCAAGATTTTATAAGGCAGAAGGTCAGATGACTCATGAAAAATTCGGAAGACTGAGACAGGTTCAAAGGCTAAGGGGTATCAGGGTGACACGGAGGCCTTTAAGAAGAATCAATTAAATTTACCTAAACAAAACTAAAACTGATCAAATTCAAGAAAACTCTCAAAAGACTCAAGATTCATTAATTGAAGATCGAAGCCGAAATTGTACGTCAGATTTCAAGCTAATAGAGTGAAAATTTAAGATACATGATATAGGACTCAGACTTTAGGATGAACTATTCATGACCCGTAATCTGGATTTTAGGATTCCGGGTTCAATAGTAAAGATTACAGACTCAAACTAAATAAAGACTCAAGACTCAAGTCATTAACCATAAATTAAAAGACTCGAAAAGACTAGATTATGGATTCAAGATTCATGATTCAAGATGCAAGAGAATTCGAAATTCAAGAAAATTCGAGATTCAAGAAAATTCGAGATTGAAGAAAACTCAAAATTCAAGAAGATTCCAGAATCAGTAAAATCAAGATGATGCAAGATGATTTATTTCACAATCAAGAAGATCCAAGATTCAAGATGATTCAAGATTCAAGAAGGTTCGAGATTTAAGAAAATTCAAGACAACAAAATTCAAGATTCAAGAATAAAAACGATTCAAAATTCAAGAAAATTATAGATTCAAGACTATTCAAGAATCAAGATGATTCAAGATGATTTGACAATCAAAAAGATTCAAGAAGATTCGAGATTTAAGAAAATTTGAGATTCAATAAAATTCAAGAATAAAGACGATTCAAGATTCAAGAAAATTCAAGATTCACGAAGATTCAAAATTTAATAAGATACAAGACGATTCAAGATTCGCGAAACAAGAAGATTTGAGAAAACTCGAAATTCAAGAAAAGGTTCAACAAAAATCAATATTCAAGAAAATTCAAGATACAAAATTCGATAAGATTCAAAATTCAACACATTCAAAAATCGAGAAGATTTTAGAAGGTTCGAGATTCAAGAAAATTCATGATTTAAAACGATTCAAGATTCAAGAAGATTCGAGATTCAACAAAATTCAAGATCTTGATTCAATCAGATTCAAGACGATCCAAGATCAAGGATCGAGATTCAAGATTTGAGATTTAATTAGAGATTTAACAGAATTCAAGATTCAAGCATAAAGGCCATCCAAGATTCAAGAAAATTCAAGGATCAAGAATATTCAAGATTCAAAGATTCAAGAAAATTAAAGATTCAAGATTAAATAAGATACAAAACGA
The DNA here is from genome assembly GCF_008802855.1 of Photinus pyralis. Taxonomy (NCBI): domain Eukaryota; kingdom Metazoa; phylum Arthropoda; class Insecta; order Coleoptera; family Lampyridae; genus Photinus; species Photinus pyralis. The sequence continues at coordinate 9,073,321 of NW_022170250.1, forward strand.
TTCAAGATTCATGAATTAAGATTCAAGATTCGAGAAAATTCAATATTCAAGAAAATTCAAGATACAGGATTCGATAAGATTCAACATTCAAGAACTACAAGAATCGAGAAGATTCAAGAAGGTTCGAGATTAAAAAAATTCATAATTCAAGCTTTAGGACTTAAGATTCAAGTGAATTCGAGATTCAAGAAATTCAAGATTCAAGAAAATTCAAGACGTTTACAGATCCAATAAGTTTCAATAAAATTGAAAATTCAATACGACTCAAATTGATTCAAGATTCAAGATGATTCAAGATTCAAGAAGATTCAAGACAATTCAAGTATCAAGATTTCAGATTCAATAAGATTCGATATTCAATAAAATTCGAGGTTCAGGAATCAAGATGATTCAAGATTCAGGACGATTCGAGAATCTAGAAGATAAAAAAATTCATAGGATTTAAGATTCAAGAGCACTCGAAATTCAAGATTTCAGATTCAATAATATTCAAGATTTAATAAAATTCGAGGTTCAAGAATCAATATGATTCAAGATTCAGGACGATTCGAGATTTAAAAAATTCAAAATTCAAGATTCAGGATTTAAGAATCAAGAGAATCCGAGGTTCAAGAAAATTCAAGACAACCGAGTCAATAAAATTTAATAAAATTCAAAATGTCTCCAGAATCAAAATGATTTATGATTCACGATGATTCACGATTCAAGAAAATTCAGGATTCAAGAAGATTCGAGAAGATTCGAGAATTACGAAAATTTTAAATTCAAGAAAATTCGAGATTAAATCAAATTCAAGATTCAAGGAAACTCAAGTTCAAGATTTCAAATTCAATAAGATTCAAGATTCAATAAAATTCGAGGTTCAAGAGATTCCAGATTTAGGACGATTCGAGAACCTTAAAGATTCAAGACGATTCAAGATTTAAACAATTTAAACTTTAGGATTTAAGATTCAAGAGAATTCCGGATTCAAAAAACTTCAAGATTCCAGAAAATTCAAGACGTCAACCGATTCAATAAAATTCAAGACTTCAATCAAAATGATTCAAGATTCAAGCTCGGATTCAAGAGAGATTCGAGATTCGAAATTAGAAAATCACGAAAAATCGAAATTCATGAAAATTTGAGATTCAAGAAAACTCAAAACTCAAGATTTCAGATTCAATGATTCAAGATTGAATAAAATTCGAGGTTCAAGAATCAATATGATTCAAGATTCAGGACGATTCGAGAAAGGCGATTCAAAATTTACGATTCAGGATTTCAGATTCAAGAGAATTCGAGATTCAAGAAAATTCAAGATTCCGGGAATTTCAATAAAATTCGAGAATCCAGATGATTCGAGATTCAGGACGATTCAAGAATCTAGAAGATTCATCCAGATTCAAAATTCAAAACGATTCAAGATAAAATTCAATATTCAATATTCAGGATTTAAGAATCAAGATAATTCGAGATTAAAGGAAATTCAAGATTCAAGAAAATTCAATACGTCTACAGATTCAATAAGTTTTAATAAAATTCAAAATTTTAGACTCCAAAATCAAAATGATTCAAGATTCAGGACATTCGAGATTCAAGAAAATCCAAGATTTAGGAAAATTCAAGATTCAAGATTAAAGAAAATTGAAGATTCAATAAGATTAAAGACGATTCAACATTTAAGGTTCATGACTCATCATTCAAAATTCAAGAAGTTTCGAAGATTCTAGAAAATTCGCGATTGAAGAAAATACAAGATTCAAGAAAATTCAAGATTCAAAACTCAAGGCGATTCAAGAATCAAGATTTGAGATTCAAGATTCAGGATTCAAGGTTCAAGATTCAATATTGTAGATTTAAAAGAAGATTGAAGATCCAAGAAAATTCAAGATTTAACAGGATTCAAGAAAATTAAAAACTCATGATTCGGCAAGATCCAAATTCAAGACGGTTCAAGAATCAAGAAGTTTCGAGACAATTCATGATGCAAGAAGGGTCAAGACTTAATAAGATTCAAGACGATTCAAGATTCAAGATTCGGGATTCAAGATTCAAGATTTCTACGGTTTAAAAAACGGAAAATTATAAGTAATAGTATGAACAGATTCAGTATTTTTTTCTCTAAAAAAACGTATTTAGACTTCTGCTCTAAAATATTTAGGGGAGCTAGTAACTGACTATAAAGAAATTGACATTGAAATCCCTACGCTGCGTCGCACTAGGCACCACCCTGTAGATAAACCTGAAGGACTCGGGGCTATACGTTTTGAGTTTTAAAAGTTAAAATTGATCTTGTTGGTTTGATTTTAGAATATTGATCTTCAAATCTTAAAGTCTTGAGTTTTCTTAAATCTTCTTAATCCTTTTTGAGAGTCTAAGTAAATTTACGAATCTTTAAAACAGGCTGTAAAAGTTGCCAACAATGTAAAAAGAACTTCCAAAACCTCTAAATTTATAATAGCCTCAATGGGCTTCAACCGATTATTAGAAGCCTTGAAAGTCTGCAACTGGCTTGTAGAGTCTTTTCGACTATTTACAGTAAAGTTTGGAACCTCTGGAGACGTAGCCCCCAAGCGAAACATTTTCAATCCTTAGATTATTTTAAAAAAAATTGTTGTGGCGTTCTATACATACAGACATATTAGACCCTGTATAAAATAGCAGAAATTCTGAAAAATAATTAATCCCTTATTCGGTTGCATTCTTTCATTCGATTTAGTTACATTACCGTAATTAAAAGCAAGAGAACGCTAAGATTTTTCACGGTTTCCCTCCCGTCCACGCCGGCCCTGTTAGTAAATTAAACCGAATGTGGTGCAGAGACTCCGAGCGTTAATATTTCCTTCATCCACGGCAACGAGGGTTGACAAGTCGAAAGGTAAATAATACAAGCTGACCCGTAAGACTTGCGAATCTCGTGCTACGCAGCCCTTTTTTTTTCGTCCTCCGCTGTTTGTGCGGTTAAAATTTAAATTAGTCGGCGTATTTCGCTTGACAGATGCAGTCATGGACAAATTTCGGCCCGAATTGTCGAGCACATCATTTCGAGGCTTTCAAGAGCGAAGTACAGTCGAGGGATTTGAGGTAACAACATTTTCAGTATTTCGAGTTACAGTCTACGGTTTTAAGAAAATTATATCGAGATAGAAATCGTTTCGAGATAGCAAGTTGGTATCTTCAAATTTCGCATTTGTACATTTGATGCCTCCCACGGACGCACGAAGATTACGGTTATCAATGAGCTTTAGTTATTGTAAAGATGTCCTGAGTTTTTCAGTTCAAAGTTTGTCTTCGCCATCTTGTTTTTGAGTTTCCAAATGAGTTTAGTATTTATAGAAGACGCGCTACTAGCTAAACTGGTTTTACTTGATCTACAAGGACTATACCAATCTCTAGGTTTCAAGAAGGATCCCTTCCATACGATAAAATTTTAAGAACATTTGAAACTGGAGAATATTAAATCTTGAATCATGAAACATGAATCTTGAATCTTTTATCTCGAATCTTGAATCATGAAACATGAATCTTGATTCTTGAATCTCCAATCGTGAGTCATGAATCATGAATCTTGAATCTTGAATCCTTAATTTTTAATCTTGAATCTCGAATCTCGCATATTTCATCTTCAATGTTGAATTTTCTTGAATCTCGTATCTGCTTAAATCTTGAATCTTAAATCTTGAATCTTAAATCTTGAATCTTAAATCTTGAATCTTAAATCTTGAATCTTGAATCTTAAATCTTGAATCTTAAATCTTGAATCTTAAATCTTGAATCTTAAATCTTGAATCTTAAATCTTGAATCTTAAATCTTGAATCTTGAATCTTAAATCTTGAATCTTAAATCTTGAATCTTAAGTCTTGAATCTTAAATCTTGAATCTTAAATCTTGAATCTTAAATCTTGAATCTTAAATCTTGAATCTTAAATCTTGAATCTTAAATCTTGAATCTTAAATCTTGAATCTTAAATCTTGAATCTTAAATCTTGAATCTTAAATCTTGAATCTTAATCTTGAATCTTAAATCTTGAATCTTAAATCTTGAATCTTAAATCTTGAATCTTAAATCTTGAATCTTAAATCTTGAATCTTAAATCTTGAATCTTAAATCTTGAATCTTAAATCTTGAATCTTAAATCTTGAATCTTAAATCTTGAATCTTGAATCTTAAATCTTGAATCTTAAATCTTGAATCTTAAGTCTTGAATCTTAAATCTTGAATCTTAAATCTTGAATCTTAAATCTTGAATCTTAAATCTTGAATCTTAAATCTTGAATCTTAAATCTTGAATCTTAAATCTTGACTCTTAAATCTTGAATCTTAAATCTTGAATCTTAAAGGTTTTCAAGAATATTGCAAGGTTACAAGCACGAAGAATTCAAGAAAATTTGAAGAGGTTTTCGACATTTCAACATTTCAAGAAGAGTTCAATGTTTCAAAAAAGTTTTCGAAACAATGCCAGAACATTTCAAAAAATAACGGAAAATTTCAAATTTTAAAAGGATAAAAAGATTTCGAAACCATTTCAAAAAAATTTCAGGAATTTCGAATCTCGAACCTCGAATCTTGAATCTCGAATCTCCAATCTCGAATCTCAAATCTTGAATCTCAAATCTTGAATCTCAAATCTTGAATCTCTTCAAGGCTCTTAAAAACCCTAAAAGCAAATAAAAGGCTCTACAATAAGCCCCTGGAACATCTTGAAAACCTTTGGCGAGAGAGGTGACGATTTGGAATTGCAAACAATTCTGTGTTAGACACCGAGATGTGAGGGAGGGAGTTGTAATTTATATCATTTTAAAATCCTGAAATTATTTATTTTAAATAAATTTCAAAATTCCAAAGCCAAGATTTCATAATTTGCTAAAATATTTAAACCCCTCGATTTTTTCCAATTTTCTGTTCTTGCGATCTTTTTTTAATTTTGTTGTGTTCTCATTAAAATCGTCTAGAGTCTAGAAATCTTTTTGAAATCATGGAATTGCCCTAAAACCTTTTCAAATTTTTTCGAAATAAACATTTCTTGAAATGCTGAAATTTTGTAATGTTCTTCAAATACTTTCTTGAAAGCTCCCTAAAATGTTTTTAAAAACTTTAAATCTTGATACGTTTTTCAAATTTTCAATTTTACTTGAAATCTTAGCTCCATCCAATCTTTTAGAAATCTGAAAATTTTTTCGAAATGTCGAATTTTTCTCGAAATCTTAAAACTATTCTTGAAATTTATTTGAAATCTCAAAATCTTGAAACCTAAAAATATTCTTAAAATTCTGTCGAAATTTTCTCGAATTCTTCTTGAAAATTTCTAGAAATCTTCTTGATCTTTTTTTGAAATCTTAAAATTTTCTTGAAATCCTCTGGAAATCTTATAACTTCCATTTACCTACTTTTCTCTTCTTCCGAAAATAACTCGAATTCTTATCAAATTCTTTTTCGATATTTTCAAATCTTAATACGTTTATCAACTCATCAATTTTTCTCGAGATTTTTCTTGAAATCTTAAAATCCCCATGAAATCCTTTAGACATCTTTTTGAATCTTTCAAATCTCCACATTTTCTTGAATTCCTCTCGAATTCTTCTCGAAATTTCGAAATTTTCTTGAAATTGTTTTGATATCTACTTGAGATTCTCTTGTTAGCCTCTTGAACCATTTTTGAAATGTGTAATTTGCTTGTAACCTTGCAGTTTGTTAAAATCTTCTTGACATTTTCTTGAAAGCTCCTTAAATGTTTTCCAAATCTTCAATTTTTCTTGAAATCTTAAAATCGTATTGAAGTTTTTTTGAAAACTCGAAATTTTTTCAAACTCTTCTTGAAATCTCGAAATGTCTTTAATTTTTTCGAATTTCTGTTGTTATCCTCTTGAAATCTCGGTTTTTTTTTTAAATCTTCTCGAAGTCTTTGTAGTCTTCTTTCAAATTATCCGAAAAACTTTTTACAAGACCCTGGGAATTACAGGGGCGTAGACGAGGGGGGGGGGCTATTGGGGCTGCAGCCCCTCGACCGTGGCTTTCTAAAGTGGGCCGCTATCTTGAATCTTTTTAACAATTCGCCTATCACGACGTATGTACATCTTCCCAAACTAAATACTTGACTACGCCACTGCCAAAAGGTCTTAAAGGATGTGGAGATTATTGGAATCGTTTTTGAAAGATTCTGAAAGACTACTAAAGGTTTAAAATGCTCTTACAACCTCTAAAGTCCCACGAAGGCTTTTTTTAAAGCTCTTTTAAGGACTAACCTAGAACGATAATAAACCATTCCGGCTCTATTCAACAATCCCTCGTCTCGTTCTTTCGAAGGGTAATAAAATGATCGAGACACGTCGAAATTATGCAACGTCTTCGCTAAATTCCTGAGGAAGACAGCGCCATAAATTCAGCTCCGAGCATCGATTGTGGTTGTTTTTGTTTCTGACGCGGGAGTATCTTGCGCTACTCGGGCGCGAGCGCGCTTAAAATGGAGTTGTTCACGAACTCACCTCAAAAATTCCCGTTAAGCTATTGAGGGAAAACTTGGGGCGAAAATCTCTTGATACGTGCGCGCAACTTCTTCCGACATAACTTTGAAGCTCACTATCTTTCAAACTTTCCATAATATGCATGTACTTTTGTTCTTGCAAACTTTCCAAACCGCCCCCCCCCCTCGCGCGCCCCCTTTTTTTGCCTCTTCGTGTAAATCATTTTAGTTACACGAACTACCCTAATTCGACTCCTTTTTCCTCTCGCTTTATACATATTTAAAGGCACCGACGACGCCGAACTAGGTCAGAGCTAAAGTATACTTGATTAATTCGGGAATTTGCAGAATAGGAACTCTTGACACGTATAAAACCCCAATCAGCACCTTTTGTTAAAGGGAAATGGAATCGAAAACATTTTAAAACCCGAAAATAAATAGGGCGACATTACCGTATATCCGAATGTGTAAGCTGTTTGTTGTTCCTATTTTCCTCTGCGGTATACTTTTCGCTCTTATACTGTTATGTTTATGGATGCATTTTGTGTTCCATTTGTAAATTTTATGAGTACAGACTCCATTCTCGATTACCCTCTCTTAGGAAATGGACTGTCTATTGAATAAAGGTAAGTGATCGCCCTTTGCTTTTATTAAAACACTCCCGTATCGTAAAAATGATGTCTTTATGACGTGATTTGCGATATTGAAAATCTACTCGAACACGAGAAAATTTTCGCGTTGAATCCACACCACAAAATCTCGACTTGAATTGAAAACTGAACTCAAAACTCGAACTGGAAACTCCCAGTCTCAAAACATGACCAGTGTTCGAATTGCAAACTCAAAGATCACTCAAAACGCGTATGTATTTGAACTCAAAAGGTCGAGTTCTTAAACCCGAACTCCAAAATTGAAGTCGAAACTCAAAAGTCGAAATCAAATGGAGTTGGAGTTTTAAAAGGTTCAAAAAAATTCGAAAACATTTCGAAAAGATTTGAAAAAGGAAGTTCAAGGAAATTTTAAGATGTCCAGAGGATTGAGAACATTTCGAGAAAATTTCAAAATTTCAAAAAGACTAGAAGATTAGAAAAAGATTACAAGAAAATTGTAAGAGAATTCCAAGAAGAGTTCAAGAAAATTTCGATATTTCAAAAATATTTCAAGAAAATTTCAAAAATGCATCTCAAGCACACTTTAATTTCCTGAAGATTACAAGATTATCAACAACTATAAGAAGATTTCAAAAGAATTTTAAGCAAATTTCAATTTGAAGATTTTACGAAGATTCAAAAGGATTAATATGAATTTTTACGAAGATTTCAAGAGGATTTCAGGAAGATTTGGAGAACATTTCAAGAACATTTTAAGATTTCAAGTTCAAGAAGATAACAAGTGATTACAAAAAGATTGAATGAAGATTTGAAGTGAAATGTACGAGTTAAGGAATGCTAAAGAAAACTTGAAGGTTTAAAAATAAATTCTGCAAAATTTCAAAATGATTGAGGACGAATGCAAGAAAATTTCATGAACATTTGAACGTGATTTTAAGAAAATTTCAAGAACAATTTAAGATTGTCAATAGAATTTCAGGAAAATGTAAAGGTTTGAAGGAAATTTCAAACAGATTTCACGATTTCAATAATATTTTCAAGTTCAAGAAGATTACAAATGAAGATTTCAGAGAATTTCAAGGGGATTTAAAAAAAATTCATGACAATTTCAAAAAGATTTCAAAGAAATTTGTTTATCATGAAAACTTCAGAGGAATTCAGAAACTTTTTAGGAAGATAAGAAGATTACAAGAAGATTTCAAAAAAGTTTTCGAGCAGATTAAAAAAAGGAGGAGAATTCGAGAACATTATAGATTTCAAAAAATTGAAATTTGAAGATTTGAAAAACATGTTAAGGAGTTTTCAAGAAAATGTCAAAATTTTAAGAAAATTGAAAGTTACAAGCAGATTACACATACATTTCAAGAAAAGTTCAAAAGACTAACAAGAGAATTTCAAGAAGATATTGAAACGATTTAGACGAAATTTCAGTATTTTAAGACCAGTTCAAGAACGTGCCAAGAAACTTTCAACAAAAATTCAGATTTCGAGACATTTCGAGAAGATTTCGAAAAAATCTCGTTTTCTAGAAGTTGGAGAAAATTTCAAAAAATTCAAGATTGCAAGAAGAATTCAAGAACATTTCAAGATAAGAGAATTTTGAAAAAATCTCAAGGAATTTTCAAGAAAATTTCAAGATTTTTAGAACTGACATGTCAAAGGCATTTTACGAAGACTAGAAGATTACAAAAAGATTACAAGGAAATTTCAAGAACAATCCAAGAAAATTTTAAAAAAGATTTCAAGATTTCGGAACAATTTCGTTCTTTCAAAAATATTTTCAAGATTTTTAAAGACTTTAAGCAGACTTCAAGGGCATTTTAAAATTTCCAGATGATCACAGGAATACAAAAAATGGTAAAAATTTCAAAAGGATTTTAAAAAAATGTCAAAAAGATTTCATTTTCATTTCATTTCATTTTATTTAATTCCTTCGACAAATAACATTTGTATGGAACAAGTCAATATAACATTAAGTAAAGTTCAGGATGATTTGAAGGAGATTTCCAGATTTCGGGAATATTGCAAATAGTACGGGGTTTCAAGAATAATTCAAGAGGATTTCAAGAACATTTCAAAAAGATTTCTAAAAGATTTCATGATGATTTTAAGATTTCAAGAAAAATTGAAGATTTGAAAAACGTATTAAGATTTGAAGATTTGAAAAATATACGGATCTTTCAAGAAAATGGCACATTTTTAAGAAGATTGCAAAGTTACAAGAAACTATTTTTAGAAGTTCCAGGAAATTTTGAGAAAATTTCAAGATTTCAAGAAGAGTTCAATTTTGAAAAATTCGAGATTTCAAAAATTTCATTTTAAAGTTTTGAAAAGAATGCAAGGTTACAAGAAGAATTCAAGAAAATTTCAAGAGAATCACACATAAAATTCAAGAAAATTTATAGATTTCTGACTTATCGAGATTTCAAGCAGAATTTCAAATTCTAAAAACTTTTCGAAAAGATTTGAAGGCTTGAAAAATATTTCAGAGCTTTCAAGACAATTTAAAAAGACTGCAAGGTTACAAGTAGATCACACAAAGATTTCAAGAAAATTTCATAAGAATAACAAGAATATTTGAGATCAGTATTTTAAGATTTCAAGAAAATTTCAAAAAGAGATATGGGGATTTTAAGAAGATTTCAAGAAGACCAAAACAAGCTTACAAAAAAAAAATTGCAGGAAAATTTGTAGACTTCAAGAATGATTTCAGAAACATTTCTTCAAGATTTGAAGGAGATCTCAATACGATTGCAAGATTTCAAAAAATCGAGACTTTAAGAAGATTTCAAGAGGATAATAAAGGAATTTCGAAAACATTTGGATTTGGAGAAAATTTCGAGAATTCGAACATTTCGATATTTCAAAAACATTTTAAATAATACCAATATAAAAAAAAACACAAGATTTGAACATTTAGAAAACAGTTTAAGGAGCTTTCAACAAAATTTCAAGACACTTTTAAGAAAATTGCAAGCGGGTTACACATGGATTTCAAGAAAAATTCAAGAAAGTTTCAAGATAATTTAAAAAAAATTCGAAAAGATTCCGATAGTTCAAAGAAATTTCCAGAGAATTTTAAGAACATTTAAAATAAAAAAGATTTCAAAGAGGTTTGAAGATTTCATGAAAACGTCAGAGGAATTCAGAAAAAATTCAGAAAGATTTGAAGATTTCAAGAAGAATTCATAAAGATTTCAGGGATATCTTTCGAGATTTCAAAATAATCTCAGAAAATTTCGAGATTTCCAAAAAAATTTCAGAAAATTTCGAGATTTCCAAAAAAATTCCATATTTCAAAGAAATTTCAGTTTTGAACATTCGTCTCCGTAAAATCCTATTGAAAATCTTGAAATATTGATAATTCTTTTAATTATTCCTAAAATCTTTAATATTCTTGAAACCCTAATTTAATCTTAAAATATTCTTCGATTTCTTTAATCTGCTTGAAATATTCCTCAGTGCTTCTTAAGATCTCACATTATTCTTGCAATTTTCAGAGGATTTCAGGATGATTTGAAAGAAACTTCAATATTTTAAAAAATACAATACAATGAGCTTTCAAGAAGATTTAAAGAAAATTTCAAGATTTCAAGAAGATTTGAAAAAGATTTCAAGAAGATTACAACGTTACAATATTTCAAAAAGATTACAAGCAGATTTCTTAAGCATTTCAGGGAGATTTTAAGACTTCAAGAAAAATTGAAGATTTGAAAAACGTATCATTATTTCAAGTTTTGAACATCTAAAAAGCATTTTAAGGACTTCAAGAAAATTTCAAAAGGGTTTTAAGAAAATTGCAAAGTTACAAGCTGATTACACATAAATTTCAAGAAAAGTTCAATATGTAGCAAGAGAATTTCAGGAAGATTTGAAGAGGATTTCAGGGAGATCTTAGATTAAAAAAAAATTTCAAAAAATTTCGAGATTTCCAAAAAAATTTCCAGATTTCAACGAATTTCAGTTTTGAACATTCGTCTCCGTAAAATCCTATTGAAAATCTTGAAATATTGTTAATTCTTCGAATGATTCCTTCTTCTTCTTAAAATATTCTTCGATTTCTTTAATCTACTTGAAATATTCTTTAGTGCTTCTTAAAATCTGACATTATTATTGAAATCATCTTGCAATATTCCAGAACAAAACACTTTCAATAACATTGAAACATTTTTGTTTTGAAAAGGTTACAAGGTTTTTCAAGAAGAATTCAAGCAAATTTGAAGAAAATGTATATCTTTCAAGATATCGAGATTTCAGAAGAACTTGAAATTTTAAGAACTTTTCAAAATGTCAAAAAGATTTAAAGGTTTGAAAGTTTACAAAAATAACATTTAAAATTTTAAAGAATTCAAGAAAATTCAAAAATATCAAGATTTTCAGAGAATTACAAGATTATCAAAAAACATCAAGAAACAAGAAAATCTCAGGATGATTTGAAAGATAACAATAAACTTTCAAAAAAATTTAAAGAAAATTTTGAAAGGACATTTCAAGAATATTTTAAGATTATAAGTACATGTCAATAGGATTTCAAGATTTAAAAAAAATTCGAGTTTTTAAGATTTCAAAAACGTTACAATATTTCAAAAAAATTTCAAGAAGATTTGAAAGACATTTCAAAAATATTTCAAAAAGATTACAAGCAGATTTCTAAAGCATTTCAGGGAGATTTTAAGACTTTAAGACTAAGAATTGAAGATTTGAAAAACATAACATTATTTCAAGTTTTGAAAATCTAAAAAGCATTTTAAGGAGCTTTCAAGAAAATTTCAAGAGGGTTTTAAGAAAATTGCAAAGTTACAAGCTGATTACACATAAATTTCAAGAAAAGTTCAATAGGTAACAAGAGAATTTCAAGAAGATATCGAAACCGATTTAAAGAAAATTTCAAAATTTAAGTATTTCGAGGAGCGTTCAAGTTACAACAAAATTAAAAAAAAAATTCGAAAAAAAATTAAGAGATTTCTATTTCTAGATTTCAAGAAAATTTCAAAACTTCAAGACCAAGATTTTAAAGTCTTGAAAAGAATATAAAGTTACAAGAGGATTTCAAGAAAATTTCAAGATGACAAGAGAATCTCAAAGATAAATTTCAAGAAAATTTATAGAATTCAAGATATCGAAAAGATTTCAAGTAGAATTTCAGATTTTAAAAACATTTCAAGATTTCAAAAAGATTTGAAGGTTTGATAAATATTTTAAAAAGCTTTCAATTTAAAAAGATTGCAAAATTACAACTAGATCACACGAAGATTTCAAGAAAATTTCATAAGAATAACAAGCATATTTCGGGGCCAGTATTTCAAAATTTTGAGCAAATTTCAAAATTTTAAAAAGACTTCTAGATTAGATTTGAAATATATTTCAAAAAAATTTGAAGATTACAAGATGATTACAACAAATTTCAAGAGGAGCTCAAAAATTCCGAGATTTCGAAATTAAAAAAAGATTGCACAATGCGTTTACAAGAAGATTTCGATAAAATCTAAAAATTTCGGAATAATTTGAAATTTCAGAGTTCAAGAAAATTTGAAATATTCTTCGATTTCATTAATTTGCTTGAAATATTCCTCAACGCTTCTTAAAATCGTACATTCTTCTTGAAATCATCTTACAATATTTCAGAACAAAACATTTTCAAAAACATTGAAAGATTTTTGTTTTGAAAAGGTTACAAAAGTTTTTCAACAAGAATTCAAGCAAATTTGAACAAATAGTATGGCTTTCAAGAAATCGAGATTTCAAGAAGAACTTATGATTTTAAGAACTTGTCAAAAAGATTTAAAGGTTTGAAAAAGTTTACAAAAATAACACTTAAAATTTTAAAAAATTCAAGAAAATTAAAAAATATCAAGATTTGCAGAGGATTACAAGATTATCAAAAAACAAGATTTCAAGAAAATCTCAGGATGATTTGAGACTTCAATATTTCAAAAAAGATAACAATGAGCTTTCAAGAAGATTAAAAAAAAATTTCAAGGAGATTTCAAAAAGATTACGTTATAAGAAGATTTGAATAAGATTTCAAGAGGATTTCAACAACATTTTAAGAAGATTTGAAAAAGTATCATTATTTCAAGATTTGAAAATCTAAAAAGCATTTTTAGGAGCTTTCAAGAAAAGTTTAATATGTATCAAGAGAATTTCAAGAAAATATCAAAAAGGATTTAAAGAAAATTTTTAGTATTTCAAGGAGCGTTCAAGTTACAAAATTTTTAAAAAAATCGAAAAAACTAAGTTGATATAAAAAATATTTTTAGATTTCAAGAAAATTTCAAAATTTCAAGAAGAAATTTAAAAAAATTCGAAAATTCAAAAAAATTCAAGATTTTAAAGTTTTGAAAAGAATGTAAAGTTACAAGAAAATTTCAAGATGAGAGAATCTCAAAAACAAATTTCAAGAAAATTTATAGATTTCAAGATATCGAGAAGATTTCAAGCAGAATTTCAGATTTTAAAAACTTTCAATTTAAAAAGATTGCAAAATTACAACTAGATCACACTTTCACGAAAATTTCATAAGAATAACAAGAATATTTCGGGATCAGTATTTCAAGATTTTTAGAAAATTTCAAAATTTCAAAAACATGTCTAGATTAGGTTTGAAACATTTCAAAAAAATTTCAAGATTACAAGATGATTACAACAAATTTCAAGAAGAGCTCAAAAAGATTTCAGGAAATTTTCAGGAAAATTCCAAGATTTCGAAATTAAAAAAAGATTGCACAATGCGTTTACAAGAAAATTTCAAGAAGGTTTCAACATTTCAAGAAGCGATAGATTTCAAGGAAATTTCGATAAAATCTAAAAATTTCGGAATAATATGAAATTTCAGAGTTCAAGAAAATTTGAAACATTTCAAGATTTTCAGAACAGCAAAAAACATAACATGGATCTCAGGAAAGAGAATTCAATATTTCAAAAAGATTACATTGAGCATTCAAGAAAATTTCAAGAGGATTTCAGAAAAATTGCCTAAAGGAAATTTCAATAACTCGAGATTTAAAAAAAAAATTACATATTTCAAGATGCTTTCAAAAAGATAATAAAGGAATTTTGAAAAAAAAAGATTTCAAGAAGAGTTTAGGAAGATTTCGAAAACGCTTCGAGAAGAATTCGAAAGAATTTCGATATTTCGAAAACATTTTAAATAATACCAATATTGCAAAAAAAATGTTTCTAAATTGAAAATTGGAAAAATCAAGATTTCAACATTTGAAAAACGGATTAAGGAGCTTTCAATAAAATTTCGATAATTTAAAAAAAATTCAAAAAGAATTCGATAGTTCAAAGAAATTTTAAGATTTCTAGAGAATTTTAAGAAAATTTAAAATAAAAAAGATTTCAAAGAGATTTCATGAAAACGTCAAGGAATTCAGAAAAATTTCAGGACGATTTGAAGAGGATTTCAGGGAGATTAAAAAGAATTTCAAAAAAATTTCAGAAAATTTCGAGATTTCCAAAAAAATTTCCAGATTTCAAGGAATTTCAGTTTCGAACATTCGTCTCCATAAAATCCTATTGAAAATCTTGCAATATTGATAATTCTTCTAATTATTATTAAAATCTTTAGTATTCTTGAAACCTTTTATTTTTTTTAATATTCTTCGGTTTCTTTAATCTGCTTGAAATATTCCTCAGTGCTACTTAAAATTTCACATTATTCTTGAAATCATCTTGCAATAGTCCAGAACAAAACATTAAAACCGGGTGAAAATTCTACGGTAAAATGAGTAATCGCTTCGCCCCTCAACGTGAATATCACCGCAACTTGCATAACACGATACTGATGCAGGTGGAGGCGTTATCAATCTCCATTGAATACGGCTTTAAGTAACAGTTGTTCGTCGCCGATCTATATTTATAGGTTACGCAGGGTTTCGTAGCGAGTGCGGCGTGTGGGTCGAAAGGAAAGGGCGAAAGGAAAACCGATGTCGTTCCACAATGAAAGAAACAAATCAATGAAATTTAAGTCGGGGATAAAAGCGTCTTGTATTAAGGCGAGGGTCCAAATTGGCAATTGCATTAAGTTACCTTCAGCCATTTATTGCAGGCAGTATGTCTGTATTTAAGAGTTCATTTCTTTGTTCGGGGACAATTGTTAATTTATATCAAAAACAGGGTAAATTTTCGCGAAGGAGATAATTAGAAAGGGAAAACGGGAGACCTTTTAAACCATGTGGAATTGTTAAGTGCGAGAAGGGGGGATGACGAGTTATTACAATTCCGCCCGTGTATTTCGTACAATAAAACTGCATGAACCACGGCAACCGCCATATAAACGCAAAACAACCGGAGGGGGTTTGAATAATTGAGGATCGTCGTGCGTTTGTTTTTTTCCCTCTCGCCCTCCCCCGCCCGTTTTACTTCATTGCGATAATTGCGCGACACATCAACCCTTTCACGTTACGTAGCTACTTCTGTTAACGATATTAGGACCGGCGGAGATAAATGAGCGGTTGCTGACGTGATTGAAAAGTAATTTGGTAGAAGGAGTGTGATATCATAATTTATTTAGCGTTCGCTCAATGCCGTAATTTAGTTCAAACCGCAACTTGTAGCACAATCATCCTTAATTGCTTTCAATTCAGCTGCCTCGAGCCAAAACTATCAACTATGCAAAAACTTCAATTGCCTTATTCTACGCGCAAAGTACAATTACCATCGCAAGATCTCCGTTACCTTGATGCATTTTTTGTCATTACAAACCCTGACTACCGTATGGATTTATACCATCAAAGTATCTCCGAAAAACATAGCGCAGCCTTATAAATTCATACCGTCACGATACATCGTATAGGTTTTTACCATCGAACTATACTGTCAGTGTCTGACACCTGCAAATTGGCAAAACGTGGAACCGGCGACTGAAATTGCGACAATCCGAATCACAAACCTGCCAATCATTCGACATAACTTCACCTTTCACGTTAAACGTTAAGCTTAGTTAACATTTAATGCGTCCGTGCTCGGGAAAATCGATTACCGGCCACGTTCCCGTTAAACTTTAACCATCGACGGATCTACTACCTCGAAGGTATAATAATGCACTATTAAAATAGCACTTTTCGTGCATCTTTTAAATTCGCGTCGAGCATAACAATAAATTAACATTCAATTTTTTAAAGCTTCACTCGGACGGTTCCGTTGTTTAAGTAAAGGCGCGTAAATATTTAAATCGACGTCTTCGGCGCACAATTCGCCACAGAAAGTCATAAGTTTTTACTGCGAACCGTCGATTGATAGGATTATTCGTAAAATTAAGTCCCGAGCACGACTCTGAAGAGCCGAAACGACGTAAGTGGAAAGATAGACAGCTGTTGTACGTCATTCTTTTTACGACAGTTCTATGCGTGCGTACGCAAAAGTTTACGGGTAATATTTTTCCGTTGAATTGTCTCATAACTTGCAAATTGAGAGGTTTTTGAAACCAAACGGCACAGACATTTTTTCTTTGCGATATTCCACAGCTTCCGTTGATCATTTACGTTAGTAAGACGTCCATATTTACGCGAGACTTTCAGATATATCCACATATATTCCAAATTTTGACATTTGACGCATGTTTCAAAAACGATCTATGATTTTTCAAGGATCCTTAAGATTTTTTGGACTTTCGACCGTCTTGAGCGACATCTTTAAACCTTCGAATGTAGTGCGAGTGACCTAAATGCCAAACAAACGTAAACGTAAATAATACTGAAGTACATGTATGACGTGAACTTGACATAAACATGACGTAAACGTGACGTGTAGGTCATATCAGATTTTTTATGACGTAAACGTGACGTGGATGTGACGTGTACGTGACGTAAGCGTGGCATGGATGTGATGTGACGTAATCATGACGTGACTGTAAGGTAAATGTGACGTGATATTCCTCAAGATTTTTTTTATCTCCGATTGTTGAAGAGTGTAACAAATGAAATTTTTCAGAGCTATTTAAGGGTCTTCCTCATTTTCAAGGTCTTTTGTTAACTTTGATCATTTCTAAAATGCTCTTTAATTCCACTTGGAATCTTCATGAAATGTTTTTGAATACTCCTTGAAATCTTAAAATCTTCTTGAAAGCTCATTGTAATCTTTTTGATATCGTAAAATCTTCCAAACTCTTCTTGGACATTTCCTGAAATCCTCTTGAAATCTTTATGAAAATTTCCTTTTGAAAATCCTCTTAAAATGTTTGCGTCTTATGGAAATCTTAAAAACCTCGTTATAATCTATTTGAAATTTTGTCGACATTTTGTAGAAATCTTCTTGGTCCCTTCTTAAAATATTGAAATCTTTCTTGAAATCATTTCAAAATCTCAAAATACTCTCGTTATCCTTTTAACATTTCCTGAAATTCCTGAATCTCCTTGAAATCTTTTTGTGATCCTGTAATGTCGTAATTCTCTTGAAATCTCCTTGAAATTCTCTTAAAATCCACTTAAAATCTTTAATTTTTTTAAATTTTTTTGAAATCTTGCTGAAATATTGAACCTTGAGAATTTCTTGAATTTTTTTTCCAATTTTCTTGAAATTTCCTTGAAACTTTCATGCAATTTTCCTGCTAGATTTGTAACACCTTGAAATCTCCTATGGGAGTTTCTGAAAATTTCCTGAAATCCTATTTCCACTTGAAATCTTCTAGAAATGTTTTTGTAATCTCCTTGAAATCTTAGAATCTTATTGAAAGCTCATTGTAATCTTTTTGAGATCTTTTTGAAAACTTCTTAAAATCTTCCAACTCTTCCTGGACATTTCCTGAAATCCCCTTGAAATTTTGTTGTGAATCTTGTAACTTTCTCTCGAAATCTAGAAATTTTTTGAAATCTTGAATTCTCGAAATTGTCTATAAATTATCTTGAACACTTTCGTGAAATCTCGAAAATTTCTTGTAATCTTTCTTAAATCTTGAATCTCCTTTCAATATTCCTGCAGTTTTCCTATTGCATTTTTCATGAAATTTTCTTGAAAACTTTTTTTAATCTTCAAACCTTACTGAACTAAAAACCTAAAATCTTCTTTAAATCTTCATGTAATCGTTTTGTAATCTTCTTGAACTTGAAATCTGCATGAAATGTTCTCGAAATCTTCGTGAAATGTTTTTCAAATTTTCTTCAAACCTTCTTGAAATTTTTCTGAAATTCTTTTTAAAATATTCGTGAAATATCCTTGAAATCTTTCTGAAATCCTTTTGAAATCCTCTTAACATTTTTTAATGATTTTTGGAATCTGGAAATCTTAAAATCTCCTTGGTCTCCTTGAAATCCTAAAGAAATGATTTTGAAATCTCGAATTTTTCTAAAAATTTGGAAAATTGAACTCTTCTTGGAATGTCGAAATCATCTCGAAATTTTCTTGAAAATGATTCGAAATCTCGAAGTCCTCGTTGCCCCTCTAACATTTTCGGGAAATCCCGAAATCTTTTCTTGTAATCTCGTAATCCTCTTGATCTGAAATCCCTTGAACTCTTCTGTAAGCTCATTGCAATCTTTGAAGTCTTTTTGTAATCTTGAAATTGCCTTAAAATTATTCTGAAATTTTCATGAAGAAATCTCGAAATCTTCTTAAAATTCTTAAAAACCTTCTTGAGGTATTCTTCAGTCTTCTTGAAATCCCTAGAACTGCTTGAACTTGACAAATCTTTTTGAAATATTTTTGAAATATTCTCGAGATATCTCGAAACGTTTTCGAATTTTTTAAAATGTTTCAAATCTTCTTGAATTGCTTTTGAAATCTTGAAACGTGCTTTAAATCTTCAATTTTTCTTGAAATCATATTGAAATCTCAAAATCTACATGAAATCCTCTAGAAATCTGTTTTTTAATTCTCGAAATTTTCTCGAAAATTCCTCTAAATCTTGAAAGCTTGAAATATTTTCGAAATTGTTTTCAAATTTTCTTGAATTCTCAAAATTTTCTTGAAATTTTTTCAATATTCTCTTCCTGAAATGTTTTTGAGATCTTTTTGAAATCTTCTTAAAATCTTCCAACACTTCCTGGATATTTCCTGAAATCCTCTTGTAATCTTTCTGAAATTTTCCTTTTGAAAATCCTCTTTTTGCATTTTTGCTAGTCATGGAAATCTTAAAAACCTCGTTGAAATCTTTTTGAAATTTTTCCGACATTTTTTAGAAATTTCCTTGAAATCTTCTTGGTCCCTTCTTGAAATCTCCGCGAAATTATCTTGAAATCATTTCAAAATTTCGAAATACTCTCGTTATCCTTTTAACATTTCCTGAAATTGCTGAATCTCCTTGAACTCTTTTTGTGATCCTGTAATGTCGTAATTCTCTTGAAATCCCCTTAAAATTCTCTTAAAATCTACTTGAAATCTTGAATTTTTCTTAATTTTTTTTAAATCTAGCTGAAATATTGAACCTTGAGAATTTCTTAAATTTTTTTTCTAAATTTCTTGAAATTTTCTTGAATCTCCTTCAAAACTTCATGCAATTTTCCTGATAGATTTGTAACACCTTGAAATCTCCCATAAGAGTTTCTGAAATTTTCCCGAAATCCTCCTGAATTCCACTTGAAATCTTCATGAAATGTTTTTGAAATCTTGATATTCTTAAAATCTTCTTGAAAGCTCATTGTAATCTTTTTGAAATCTTAAAATCTTCCAACTCTTCTTGGACATTTCCTGAAATCCTCTTGAAATCTTTCTGAAGTTTTGCTTTTGAAAATCCTCTTAAAATTTTTGCTAGTCTTATGGAAATCTTAAAAACATCGTTGGTCTTTTCGAAATGTCGACATTTTCTAGAAATCTTGAAAATCTCTTAAAATCTTCTTGAAATCTTAAATTTTTTTTTAACTTTTTTTGAAATCTTGCTTAAATATTGAACCTTGAGAATTTCTTGAAAATTTTTTCTAATTTTCTTGAAATCTCCTTCAAAACTTCATGCAATTTTCCTGATAGATTTGTAACACCTTGAAATCTCCCATAGGAATTTCTGAAATTTTCCCGAATTCCTCTTGAATTCCACTTGAAATCATGAAATGTTTTTGAAATCTTGATATTCTTAAAATCTTCATAAAAGCTCATTGTAATCTTTTTGAAATCTTAAAATCTTCCACCTCTCCTTGGACATTTCCTGAAATCCTCTTGAAATCTTTCTGAAGTTTTGCTTTTGAAAAGCCTCTTAAAATTTTTGCTAATCTTATGGAAATCTTAAAAACATCGTTTGTCTTTTTGAAATTTTGTCGAAATGTCCACATTTTCTAGAAATCTTGAAAATTTCTTAAAATCTACTTGAAATCTTAAATTTGTTTTAATTTTTTCGAAATCTTGCTGAAATATTGAACCTTGAGAATTTCTTGAATTCTTGTTCTAATTTTCTTGAAATCTCCTTCAAAACTTTATGCAATTTTCCTGATAGATTTGTAACACCTTCAAATCTCCTATAGGAGTTTCTAAAATTTTCCCGAAATCCTCTTGATTTCTCCTTGAAATGTTTTTGTAAGCTCATTGTAATATTTTTAAGATCTTTTTGAAATCTTCTTAAAATCTTCCAACTCTTCCTAGACATATCCTGAAATCCTCTTGAAATTTTCTTGTGAATCTTGTAACTTTCTCGAAATCTTAAAATTCTTTAAAAGCCTTTTTGAAAACTTCTTGAGGTATTCTTGAATATTCTCCAAATCCCTAGAACTGCTTGAACTCTACAAATCTTTTTGAAATATTTTTTAAATCTTCTCGAGATGCCTCGAAACGTTTTCGAATTTTTTGGAATGTTTCAAATCTTCTTGAATTGCTTTTGAAATCTTGAAACGTGTTTTAAATCTTCAATTTTTCTTGAAATTCTATTGAAATCTCAAAATCCCCATGAAATCCTTTAGAAATCTTTTTTTAATTCTCGGAATTTTCCCGTAATTTTCTCGAAAATTCCTCTAAATCTTGAAACCATCTCCTTGAAATGTTATCGAAATTGTTTCCAAATTTTCGTGAACTCTCAAAATTTTCTTGAAATTGTTTCGAAATATTCTTGCTAGCCTTTTGAAGTCTTCTTGAAATGATTTTGAAATCTCATTGAAATCTTAAAATCTTCTTGAAAGCTCATTGTAATATTTTTTAGAGCTTTTTAAAATCTTCTTAAAATCGTCCAACGCTTCCTGGATATTTCCTGAAATCCTCTTGAAATCTTTCTGAAATTTTTCTTGAAATCGTTTCAAATTCTCGAAATACTCTTGTAACATTTCCTGAAATTCCTGAATTTTGAAATCTCCTTGAAATCTTTTTGTAATCCTGTAATGTCGTCATTTTCTTGTAATCTCCTTGAAATTCTCTTAAAAGCTTCTTGAAATCTTAAATTTTTTAAATTTTTTTTGAAATCTTGCTGAAATATTTAACCTTGAGATTTTCTTGAATTTTTTTTCTAATTTTCTTGAAATCTCCTTCAACACTTCCTGAAATCTTAAAATTTTCTTGAAAGCTCATTGTAATTTTCTTCAAATTCTTTAAAGGCCTTTTTGAAACCTTCTTGGAGGTATTCTTGAAAGCCCTAGAAGCTAGAACTGCTTGAACTCGACCGACAAATCTTTTTGAAATGTTTCAAATCTTATTGAATTGCTTTTGAAATCTTGAAACGTGTTTTAAATCTTCAATTTTTCTTGAAATGAAATGAAAAAATGAAATTGAGATCTCAAAATCTGATTTTTTAATTCTCGAATATTTCCTGAAATTATCTCGAAAATTCCTCGAAATCTTGAAACCATCTTTAACTCCTTAAAATGTTATCGAAATTGTTTCCAAGTTTTCTTGAATTCTCAAAATTTTCTTGAAATTTTTTCGAAATTCTCTTGTTAGCCTCTTGAAATCTTCTTGAAATGTTTTTGAACACTCCGTGAAATCCTAAAATATTCTTGAAAGCTCATTGTAATCTTTTTGAGATCTTTTTGAAAACTTCTTAAAATCCTCCAACTCTTCCTGGACATTTCCTGAAATCCTCTTGAAATCTTTTAAAATTTTCCTTTTGAAAATCTTAACATTTTTGTTAGTCTTATGGAAATCAAAAACCTCGTTGAAATCTTATTAAAATTTTTCTGACATTTTCTAGAAATTTCCTTGAAATCTTCTTGGCCCCTTCTTGAAATCTTCGCGAAATTTTCTTGAAATCGTTTCAAAATCTCGAAATACTCTTTTTATCCTTTTAACATTGCCTGAAATTTCTGAATTTTGAAATCTCCTTGAAATCTTTTTGTGATCCTGTAATCCTGTAATTTTCTTAAAATCCCCTTGAAATTCTCTTAAAATCTTCGTGAAATCTTGAATTTTTTTTAATTTTTTTGAAATCTTGCTGAAATATTTAACCTTGAGATTTTCTTGAATTTTTTCCAATTTTCTGGAAATCCCCTTAAAAACTACCTGCAATGTTCCTGATAGATTTGTAACACCTTAAAATCTCGTACAGGAGTTTCTGAAATTTTGCCGAAATGCTCATGAAGTTCTGTTAAATTTTTTATGAAATTTTCTGGAAATCTAGAAATTTTTTTGAAATCTTGAATTCTCGAAATTGTTTATAAATCATCTTGAACACTTTCCAGAAATCTCGAAAGTTTCTTGTAATCTTTTTAAACCTTGAATCTCCTTTTTTTAATCTTCAAATCTTACTGAACTTTTCCTAAAATCTTCTTGAAACCTTCATGTAATCGTTTTGTAATCTTCTTGAACTCGAAATCCTCATGAAATGTTCTCGAAATCTTCGTGAAATGTTTTTGAAATTTTCTTCAAACTTTCTTGAAATTATTCTGCAATTCTCCTTGAAATCTTGACAGCTCATTGTAATTTTTTTGAAATATTCTTGAAATATCCTTCAAATCTATCTAAAATCCTTTTGAAATCCTCTTGAAATTTTTTAATGATTTTTGGTAATATAACAGGAAATCATAAAATCTCCTTGAAGTCTCCTTGAAATCCTAAAGGAATGATTTTGAAATCTCGATTGTTTCTGAAAATTTGGAAAATTGAACTCTTCTTGAAATGCTGAAATCTTCTCGAAATTTTCTTGAAAATGTTTCGAAATCTCGAAGTCCTCGTTACCCTTCTAATATTTTCTGGAAATCCTGAAATCTTGTTTTGTAATCTCGTAATCCTCTTGAACTCTTCTGAAAGCTCATTGCAATTTTTTGTAATCTTGAAATTGCCTTCAAATCTTACTGAAATTTTCATGAAGAAATCTCGAAATCTTCTTAAAATTCTTTCAAGGACTTTTTGAAGCCTTCTTGAGGTATTCTTGAATCTTATCGAAATCCCTAGAACTGCTTGAACTCGACAAATCTTTTTGAAATATTTTTGAAACCTTCTCGAGATGTCTCGAAACGTTTTCGAATTTTTTGAATTGTTTCAAATCTTCTTCAATTGCTTTTGAAATCTTGAAATCCTCAATTTTTCTTGAAATCCTATTGAAATCTCAAAATCTCCATGAAATCCTTTAGAAATCTTTTTTTTTAGTTCCCGAAATTTTCTCGAAAATTCCTCGAAATCTTGAAACCATCTTTAACTCCTTGAAATGTTATCGAAATTGTTTCCACATTTTCTTGAATTCCCAAAATTTTCTTGAAATCTTCTTGTATCTTGAAATCTCGAAATCTTCTTAAATTGTTCTTGAAATGTTCTTGATATATTTATGACATTCTGAAATCTCCTGCATTTACCCGAAATCATTTTGAAATTCTGTTGAACATTTGTATGAAACCTTCAAATACCCTTGAAATGTTCGTGAAACCTTGAAATCTCCTTCTCATATTCCAGAAATTTTTTAATTCTTTTTGAAGTTTTCATGAAATCTTCAAATCTCTTTCAAATCGTCTTTAACTGTTCCCATAATCCTCTTAAAATCCTCTTGAAATCTTCATGTAATATTTTTGTAATCATCTTGTTCACTTTAAAATATTTTTGAAATCTTTGTGAAATTTGATATTTCCTTCCAACATTTTCCTGAAATTCTATTGAAATCTCCTTGCAATCTTAAAATCATCTTGACATCATACTGATCTTCTTTAAATCTTCTTGAAATTTAATTGTGCCCTCTCTGATATCGTGAAATTTCCTTCAAATCTTCCTAAAAATTTCCTGAACGCCTTATCAAATCTTGAAGTCTCTTTGTAGTTTTGTATAACTTGAATTCTCATTGAAATTCTCTAGGAATCTTCCTAGAAATCTTTTCGAAATTTTCTTTAAATTCTCTTGCTAGCCTCTTCTTGCAACATTCTTGAAGATTTCTTCAAAGCTCATGGAAATGTTTTTTAAATTTTGAAATCTTCAAATCCCCAAATCTTCGAATCTTCGAATCTTCCAATCTTTAAACCTTCAAATCTTTAAATCTTCAAATCTTCAAATCGTCAAATCTTCAAACCTTCAAATTTTCAAATCTTCCAATCTTCCAATCTCCGAATCTCCGAACTTCGAACCTTCGACCCTTCATTTGAAGATTCTTCAGATTCTTCTGATTCTTCAGGTTCTGCAGATTCTCAGATTCTTCAGATTCATCGAGAGCTTCAAAAAATCCTCAGTTCTTGGGGCTTTAGGCTCCAAAAATTTAAATGAGAATCTTTGCGACTCAAGGCCTTGTCAAAACTGTTGCGATTAATTACATTACAAATTTACAATAACAATTCAAAAAGATTTCTATAAGATAACAAAGATTTCCAGAAAACTTCGAAATTTCGAAAGGATTTCAAGAAAATTTGAAGAAAAGAAAATTTTAAGATATCAAGAAGAGTTCAAGATGATTTCAAGATTTCGAAAAATTTTCGACAAGATTTCAGAGATATTTCGAGAATTCAAAGATTTCAAGAATACTTTCCAAAGGATTTCGTGGAGACTTTGATTTCAATAGGATTTCAAGAAGAATTAAAAATTTAAAAAACGTTACAAGATTTCAAAAGGAATTCATGAAGACTTGTAAACATTTCAAAAATATTTCAAGACTTTCGAGACGATTTCAAAAAGATGTCACCAAGATTTCGAGAACATTTCAAGAACATGGAGATTTCAAGAGGAGTTGAAGGTCTAAAAACGTTTCTAGATTTCAAAAAGATTTTAAGTCTTAAAAAACATTTCAAAGGATTTGAAGATCTGAAGATTTGAAAATTTGAAGATTTGAAGATCGGAAGATTTGAAGATTTGAAGATTTGAAGATTTGAAGATTTGAAGATTTGAAGATTTGAAGATTTGAAGATTTGAAGATTTGAAGATCTGAAGATCTGAAGATCTGAAGATCTGAAGATCTGAAGATCTGAAGATCTGAAGATCTGAAGATTTGAAGATTTGAAGATTTGAAGATTTGAAGATTTGAAGATTTGAAGATTTGAAGATTTGAAGTTTTGAAACCTGAAGAATCTAAAGATTCTGAAGAATCTAAAGAATCTGACGAATCTGAAGAATCTGAAAGATTTGAAGAATCTGAAGAATCCGAAGAACGAAAAATCTGCAGAATCCGAAGAGTACGAAAAATCTGAGGAAACCGAGCAAGCCGAGAAATCCGAAGAATCTGAAGGATCTTAAGAATCTGAAAAATCCGAGGAATCTGGGCAATCAGGAATCGGCAAACCCGAGGAATCTGAGGAATAGTATATATATTACTGAACTTTTCATGTTTTAAATCGTAGGTTTCGGGTTATTGACAGAAATCATCGAGTCACATATTTTAGGATGCAAGTGTAACCAATCGTACGTTTCAACTTTTAGATTTGGATATGACTAATTTTTCAGTTTTTCGCAAAGTTCTAGGTTGAAAATTCAACCCTTTAGCGTTCAGAAACAACACGGCATTTCTCAAACTTCCAATTTCAATGGTGCATACTGCGATGGTATCAACTCACACGGGTCGGTGATGAATTTATTGCGACGGTATGAACCTATACGAGCCGGCCATGATACAATTCATAAGTGCAAGTTATTATCGAGAAAGCACTCAGTTAAAAACAAGTACAAAGCAAAATGGAGTAACAACTTGGTTATAGGTGTCCAGAGAGGGTGCGATGATGGTACTAATTAATTACGTCACAAATTTGTTAAACGTAACCGAATGTTCTAATGCCCTCTCCAAGCGTCTGGAGTACTCTACTGCTTGTATAATTTTCATCTGAATTAATTAAAGTATTTCTGGAAATGTTCATTTACTAATTAAACTTTCCCCTTAGATACACGTATATGTATGTGAGATAAATTTGTGGGGCGCGCGGAACGTGGAAAATATTTAGGTGAAGCTGAGGAATTTTTGAATAAAGTGTCAAATTATCCGTTAACGTCAAAATCTCGAGTATTTATTGCGTCGCGCGATACGAAGAGAAGCCGAAACTGAAGTTAAACAAGCTACAAACATTACCCTTCCCCAAATAGTTTCCTTGTATCATATTAGAGTAATTACAAAATCTGGCCACCGCGGCGCGAGGGATTGTTTTACCAAGGGGGGTTTTATTCCACCCTCGCTCGCATGGAAACATTTCGTAGCAGCCTAATACGCCATGCCGCGCTCGTAGGTGGTTGAGACGCGCAGATTTGATTATCCCTGATGTTATTATGATTAGAGCAGATTGTGTGCCCGTATACATACCTTGTTTACAATTTGCAATATGCGGTTCCTGTCATCTATACGTACGTGACAGAAATTGAATTCTCGTTTAGACCTTAAAAAGGGGACGGTGCCGGCGCAACTGGCGGCGACCGGCGAAGGACTAAATTAAAAATATCGGTCGTCTAGATGAAGATGCAAATTAGGTTGTTTGGAAAAGTTAATTGGAAAAGTTTGAGAATGCGCTCTAAATAACATCTTTATAGTGTCGTTTATTTTCTAACGTGCATATTTTATCGAAACATTTAGCCGTGGCACAAAGAATGAGTGTTGGCGTCGACAAAACAATGAATTTTTCAAATGACACAATTTCAGAAACTTAAAAATCTTAATTTTCAAAAGCCACTGTCAAAATCACCGTTTCAGAAACGATAAGTGTGTTTTTTCGATAGATTGCAATCTTTTCAATTACCTTCAAAACATAAGAACCTCACGTTACGTTCACGTTACGTTTCACGTTACGTTCACGTTACGTCCACGTTACGTTCCCGTTACGTTCGCGTTACGTTCGCGTTACGTTCGCGTTACGTTCGCGTTACGTTCGCGTAACGTTCGCGTTACGTTCGCGTTACGTTCGCGTTACGTTCGCGTTACGTTCGCGTTACGTTACCGTTACGTTCACGTTACGTTCACGTTACGTTCACGTTACGTTCGCGTTACGTTCACGTTACGTTCACGTTACGTTCACGTTACGTTCACGTTACGTTCACGTTACGTTCACGTTACGTTCACGTTACGTTCACGTTACGTTCAGGTTACGTTCACGTTACGTTCACGTTACGTTCAAACGTTACGTTCACGTTACGTTTCACGTTACGTTCACGTTACGTCCACGTTACGTTCCCGTTACGTTCGCGTTACGTTCGCGTTACGTTCGCGTTACGTTCGCGTTACGTTCGCGTAACGTTCGCGTTACGTTCGCGTTACGTTCGCGTTACGTTCGCGTTACGTTCGCGTTACGTTACCGTTACGTTCACGTTACGTTCACGTTACGTTCACGTTACGTTACGTTCACGTTACGTTCACGTTACGTTCACGTTACGTTCACGTTACGTTCACGTTACGTTCACGTTACGTTCACGTTACGTTCACGTTACGTTCACGTTACGTTCAGGTTACGTTCATGAAATTGTCTTCAAATCTTTCTGAAATTTTCATGACAAATTTTGCTAAAATTCTTTAAAAAACCTTTTTTTGAAACCTTCTTGAGGTATTCTTGAATCTTCTTGAAATCCCTAGAACTGCTTGAACTCGATAAATTTTTTTGAAATATTTTTGAAATCTTGAGATCTCGAAACGTTTTAGAATTTTTTGAAATGTTTCAAATCTTCTTGAATTACTTTTGAAATCTTGAAACGTGTTTTAAATTTTCAATTCTTGAAATCTTATTGAAATCATAACTCCACGAAATCATTTGGAAAGTATTTTTAAAACCTTTGAATTCTCGAATCGAATTTTCTTGAAACATTTACCTCAAATTCTACTGACATCTCCTTGCAAATTTAAAATCTCCTTGACATCATAGTGACCCTCTCTGAAATGGTGAAATTTCCTTCAAATCTTCCTAAAATTTTCCTGAAATCCTTATCAAATCTTGAAGTCTCTTGGTATTTTTTTTAACTTTGAAATCTCCATAAAAATCCTTGAATTCTCATTGAAATTCTCTAGAAATCTTCATTGAAATCTTTTCGAAATTTTCTTTAAATTCTCTTGCTATCCTCTTGGAACCTTGCAACATTCTTGAAGATTTCTTGAGAGCTCATGGAAATGTTTTTTAAATATTCAAATCTTTAAATCTTCAAATCTCCAAATCTTCAAATCTTCAGATCTTCAAATCCTTTAAAATGTTTTACAAAACTTGAAGCGTTTTTAGAGCTTCAACTCCTCTTGAAATCGTCATGTAATCTTCTTGAAATGTTCTCAAAATCTTCGTGAAATCTTTTTGAAATTCCTGAAATTTTGCTGAAATTCTCCTTGACATCTTAAAATGATCTTGAAAACTCCTATAGAAACATTTTTGAAATACCGATATTACTCTTCTTAAAATGCCGAAAGGTCGAAGTTTTTTTGAAATCGTCTTCTTGAATTCCTTTTGAAATCTTGTAACGTTTTCTAAATTTTCAATTCTTCTTGAAATCTTATTGAAATCATAAAATCTCCACGAAATCCTTTGGAAAGTATTTTTGAAATCTTTGAATTCTCCAAATTTCTCTGAAATCTTGAAAATTTTTCGAAATCTTGAAACCATCTTGAACTCTTCTTGTCTTGTCTTTTGTAACTTTCTAATGAAATTAAGCGCAACACTTTTGACAAGGCCACGACAGTCTAAAAGATTCTCGTTTAAATTTTTTCAAACTCTAAAGCCCCAAGAACTGAGGATTTTTTGAAGCTACCGATGAATCTCAAGAATCATATTTGAAGAATCTAAGAATCTGCAGAACCTGGAGGACGAAGAATCTGAGAATCTGCAGAACCTGGAGAATCTAAAGAAACTGAAGAATCTGAAGAATCTTCAAATGAAGATTTGGAGATTTGAAGATTTGAACATTTGAAGATCTGAAGATATGAAGATTTGAAGTTTTCAAGAATCTGAAGAGAAGAATCTGAAGAATCTGAAGAGAAGAATCTGAAGAATCTGAAGAATCTGAAGAGAAGAATCTGAAGAATCTGATGAATCTGAAGAATCTGAAGAATCTGAAGAATCTGAACGATCTGAAGAATCTGAAGAAACCGAAGAATCTGCAGAATCCGAAGAGTACGAAGAATTCGAGGAGACCGAGCAAGCCGAGAAATCCGAAGAATCTGAGGAATCTGAGGACTCGGAAGAATCTGAAAAATCGGAGGAATCTGGGCAATCTGATGAATCGACGAACCCGAGGAATCATCGAGCATTAAGTCACATATTTTAGGATTCAAGTGTAACCAATCCTACGTTTCAACTTTTAGATTTGGATATGACTAATTTTTCAGTTTTTCGCAAAATTCTAGGTTGAAAATTCAACCCTTTTTAGCGTTCAGAAATAACACGGCATTCACGTTACGTTCTTCTCATCGTTCGAACTGTAAAGGTTGGTCGCCGTTCAAAGTCCAAAGGTTCGTCGACATGCAAAGTTCAAAGTTGCTAAAAGTTCAAAAATTGGTCGCCGTTCAAGACCTCATTGTATGGTGTCATATTTAAATTTTAAGGTTATCTAGGTTCAATGACCTCAATTTTTTGTGGTGTCTTGTCCTGTCGCAGAAGAGAACAACTACTAAGCGCAAGCGCAGACTGTCAGAATCATCAAGGAAAGATTTTGATGATGACTCGTCTTTTCGTCGACTTGTGATTGGACGTTTATTGCAGTTTTAACTTGCAGATGGTGTTCGTTGTCAAAAGCTCAAATTCACAAATTTCTAAGTTCCAAAATTTGGAATTAAAAAAACCAAAATATCAATTCCCAAAATTTCAAAAAGTCCAAATCCTCAAAATTTAACAAATCGCAAGACCTTACATGCCCAAAATTTCAAAAATCCTAAAATCTCAAATTACCAAATCTTAAAAATTTACAAAATCCAAAATTTACGAAGTCTCAACTAAAATTTCAAAATTCACAGAATCTAAAATTCTCATTGTTTAAAAATCCCAAGTCTCAAATGGCCGAAATTTCAAATAACACGAAATCTAAAATTCTAAGAATTTCAAAAATACTGAAATCTCATTCCCAAATTTTTAAAAATTCCCATCCAAATTTCAAAGATTTCAGTAGGTATCTCATTTGTTCAAATTTCAAAAATTGCAAAATCCCAATTTCCTGAAATTTCAATTGTTTTTAATTAATTTCTGAAGCTTCAAATTACAAAAACCGCAAATTTTCCATTTGAGAATCCAAAATTGTATTCCAAAATTTTAAAATAAGAACTGAAATTCCGGCCCTTTTAAAAATTCAAAAATCTCAAATTCGTAGAATTTCAAAACTTTCTAATTGTAAAATTCTTTGTCGCGAACTCCTATTTCAAAAATCTAAAAATTTCAAACACTTTAGCGCATAAAATCCCAAAAACCCAAAATCAAAGGTTTCTAATCTTTCAGAAATTTGAAGTACTAAAATTCCCAATATTGTAATTCCTAAAATTTTAAAATAAAAAATTTCCAAAATTTTAATATTCCTAAAATCTAAAATTTTCAAATTCTAATAATCTCAAAATTTTATTTTCTAAAACGTCAACTTCCCAAAATGTGAAGTCTCAAATCTCAAATTTTCAGAATTTTAAAAATCTCAAAATGTCAAATTCCAAAAATTAAATCCCAAAATCTAACTTATTCAAGTTTCAATGCCTCTAAAATCCAAAATTCTCAAAACTTCACCATCTTTACAATATTACATTCTCAAACTAACAAAATCCAACAATCTCAAAAATCTAAAAAATTTACAAAATCCAAAATTTTTAAAATTACAAATAAAAATCTCAATTTCCAAAATCGTAAAATTTCAACATTCTCAGAATCTAAAATACTCATTATTTAAAAATTCCAAAAACCCCGGAATTTCAAATAACACGAAACCTAAAATTGTAAGAATTTCAAAAATACTAAAATCTCAAATTCCCAATTTTTTAAAAATTCCCAACCCAAAATATCCAAATCACAAAGATTTCAGTAGGTACACCATTTGTCCAAATTTCAAAAATCCCAAAATCTCAATTTCTGAAGTTTCAAATTACCAAAAGCGCAAATTTTCCAAATTTTAAGAATCCAAAATCGTGTACGTATTTCCAAAATTTTAAAATACCAAGAACTGAAATTCTGGACCTTTCAAAAATTCCAAAATCTTTCGTAGAATTTCAAAACTTTCTAATTGTAAAATTCTCTATGTCGCGAACTCCCATTTCAAAAATCTAAACATTTCAAACACTCTTTAGAGCACAATGTTTAAAATACCCGCTCCTAAAATTTCAGATTTTAAAATCAAAAAATTCCCAAAATTTTCAGAATTTTAAAAATCTTAAAATGTCAATTTTCAAACATTAAATCCCAAATGTCCCCTAAAATCCAAAACTCTCAAAACTTCATCTCTCAAACTAACAAAATCCAAAAATCTCAATTACAAAATCTAAGATTTCCAAAATTTCATATTCTCATATTTCCAAAATTCTCAAAAACTCAAATCCTCAAAATTTCAAAAATCTCAAAACCTCTAACCAAAAAATTGTAATTTCTCAAAATTCCATAAATCCCAATATAAAATTGTATTAAATTCCCAAAATTTCAAACCCCCTTAAAGGCTAGGTACCCAAAATATCAAAAATCTCAATATTTCAAGTTTCCAAATTTTAAAATTTTCAAAAATCACATTCTCAAAATTTGAAAATTCTAAATTTTTCAAAAAGAACCTTGAATACTGAACGTTTAAAATTCACACCCTCTAAAATCTCTAAAACCTCAAATTCTCAAAATCTCAATATTCAAAGATCTCGAATTCCTAAAATTTCCAAATTAAAAAAACTTAAAATTCTTTAATTGAATTTGCATTTTTTAGCTTCAATGGTCCCATTTTTTTGACGGTGCCATTTTCCATTTTCAAGGTCATCAGAGGTCAATGACTGCTGCGGAGTCAAATTTCACTTTCAAGGTCACACAAGGACAATAACATAATGAACTTGAAATATCGAAAAAGTGCAGTGTTGGAAATTAATACCACGTAGCAAGTACGGCGTGTTTGTATATTTAGATGTTACAAACTCATACGAGATAAACAGATGGTCTTCGCGCAGTGTGTACTTAGACGCTACGAACCCTTACGAAAGGACGATGGCAATGTCTTCCACTTTTGGTGATGCGAATGAACTGCGGCACTTTGGATTTTAGTGTTATAGATGGCGATTAACTAATGACGCTAATTTCCCATAGATGTCGACGCGATCGCAAACAATCCTTTGTAGAAACGATTTAATTAATGGCGCTCATTTTTAAAAAAAGCGAGAGAAAAAGCGCAACTCGACGACGGGAAGCGGTACCAAATAAGCAAATTAGCGCAACAATTTAGATAACAGCTGCGAAAGATCAAAAGGACTTCTCTAGTAGAACGGCGGAAGTAAATTGCGAGCTCTTTACTATTCTGTGTGTTCGGCGAGATTTTTTACGCTTCGCGCCCTTTGATGCCGGCAAGATGAGGGCTGTTTACTCAGTCGTTGCCATCGCATTATATAAAGATCCGTTCACAATGGAAACAAAACATTTACGCTCGGCTTTCGCGCGCGCGATTTCGAGGTTAAATGCCCGAGCCGAAAGTTTAAATTGTGTGTCGTGTGCCGCATTTGTTCTTCGAAATGTTTACCTTCGCGTCATTTGCATTTTAACACCTTCGCGATCGCATTACGCGATAATGGGGAAAGGTGTTCGTGTCTTTTATATATCTGCGTGACTTGGCGGTCTTTTGCGTAATCTCGACGTTTCGATGGTTTACGATATTGGGATAGCAGGTGTAAATACTCGACTTGCGTGAGGCTTACGTTAATTTACGTTGAGCGCTATTAGATGCGACGGACGACGGCAGCGGCGGCGTCCTATTAAAGCGCCACCTTTTATCCGAGAAAATTACAGTCATTTGTATCGCCCTCTGTACTACTAATTTTGGCATTTTTCATTCTCGTCCGAGCGAGCTGCTGCCGCCGTCAGTCGTGATAAACATCCACGACGGCTATGGCATGCAAGCGAAGTTTAGACCTCCTTTGAAGTTCACTTACAACCTGTTGTTTCCACTTAATCAAACTAATACACAGTACATACGTACACGGTAAATCTCAGCGATAGACGGAATATACCTCTATGTTCTACAGCAGACTTCGCCGCAAGTCAACTGCAAACCACATTTCTTTAAGGTATATCTTGCACTAATTAAAATCGCTTCTTAAAATTCAATGGAGCATTTCTCCATGGTTTTGTTCTAGTTGGTTTCCAGAGTGCTCTTTTTGAATTCCAGCTTTCAAGTTCCAGTTCACAGAATCGAGTTTCCAGAGTCCAGTTTCCATTTTCCACAATCCAACTACTACTAGTTTCCAGATTCCACTTTCCAGATTCCAGTATCGAGGTTTCAGTTTCCAGATTTCCAGTTTCAAGACTCCAGATTCCAGTTTCAAGATTTCAGATTCCAGCTTCCAGATTCCAGCTTCCAGATTCCAGTTTCCAAATTAAAGTTTCCAGATTCCAGTTTCCAGATTTCAAGTTCCAGATTCTAGATTTTAGTTTCCAGATTGCTGTTTTTAAATTCCTTCAGATTCCAGTTACTAAATTCCAGTTTACAGATTCCAGTTTCAAGATTCTAGTTTCCAAACTCCAGGTCCCAAATTCAAGTTTACAAATCCCAAATTTCACTTTGCAGACTCGATATTATAAATTCCAAATATGAGTTGTCACATTTCACAGATTTCGGGTTCCAAATTCGAGCTTTTAAGTTTCAGGATCCAGATTACAGATTTCTAGATTTCAGATTCTAGTTACCACATTTCCAGTACAAGGGCCCAGTTCACAGATATCCCTGTTCCAGAATTCCACCTACAAATTCCATCACATTTAACAGATTGCGGTTACCAAATTCGAGGTTTTAAGCTCCAATTTCTTAATTGCAATTTCCAGATTCCAGTTCCTAGATTCCAGTTCACAGATTCCAGTTTCCAGATTCCACTTTCCAGTTTCCAGGCCCCAGTTTCCAGCTTACAGATTCCAGAATGCAGTTTCCAGTCCCCGGTTTCCAGATTCCAGTTTCCAGATTCCAGTTTCAAGATTCCAGTTTCCAGATCCCACTTTCCAGTTTCCAGACCCCAGTTTCCAGCTTACAGATTCCAGAATGCAGTTTCCAGTCACCCGTTTCCAGATTCCAGTTTCAAGATTCCAGTTTCCAGATTCCACTTTCCAGACCCCAGTTTCCAGCTTACAGATTCCAGAATGCAGTTTCCAGTCCCCGGTTTCCAGTTTCCACTTTCCAAATTTCAGTTCCCAGTTTCCAGACTCCAGTTTCCAGGTTACCGATTCCAGAATGCAGTTTCCAATCCCCGGTTTCCAGATTCCAGTTTCAAAATTCCAGTTTCCACTTTCCAAATTCCAGTTTCAAGATTCCACTTTCCAGTTTCCAACTTACAGAATGCAGTTTCCAGTCCCCGGTTTCTAGTTTCCAGATTCCACTTTCCAAATTTCAGTTCCCAGTTTCAAGACTCCAGTTTCCAGCTTACAGATCCCAGAATGCAGTTTCCAGTCCCTGGTTTCCATTTTCCAGCTGCCAATTTCCAGATTACAGACTCCAGCTTTCAGATGCCGGTTTTCCTGTTAGGGTTTCTAAATTCCTGTTTTTGAAATCCAATTTCAGATTCCAGGTTTCAAGTAGAAGTTTTCAGATATCAGTTCCCAAATTCCAGCATTCCGGCGCTTGTGTCTAGATTAAGGCTCCCAGATTCCAGTTTACAGATCATAGATTCCAGTTTCGAGCTTGTAAGCTCCAGTATCTTATTTGCAATTTCTCGATTCCAGTTTTCGGATTCCAGATTCCAGTTTCCAGAGTCCAGATATCAGTTTCTAGACTCCAGTTTCCAGATTCCAGGTTCTCGAGTTCAGTTAGCCGTGTTTAGTTTCTAGTGTCCAGAATCCACTTTACAGTTTCAAGATTCCAGACTCCAGTTTCCAGATTCAAGGTTTTAAAATCCAGTTTCCACATTGCAGTTTCCCGATTCCAGTTTCCAAATTCCAGTTGTCAGATTCCAGTTTCCGGATTCCAGTTTCCAGATTCCACTTTCCAGTTTACAGATTCTAGTTTCCAGAGTAAAGTTTCCAAATTCCAGTTTGTTTCCAGATTCCACTTTCCAAATTCGAGTTTACAAATACCAAATTCCAGTTTGTGGACTCGATATTCTAAATTCCAGATACGAGTTGTCACATTTCACAAATTTCGGTTTCCAAATTCGGGCTTTTAAGTTTCAGGTTCCAGATTACAGATTTTCTAGATTTCAGTTTTTAGTTACCAAATTTCCAGTACAAGGGCCCAGTTCACAGATACCCCTGTCCATTTAACAGATTGCGGTTTCCAGATTCGAGGTCTTAAGATCCAGTTTCCAGATTCCAGTTCCCAGCTTCCAGTTTCCAGGTTCCAGACTACAGTTTCCAGTTTTACAGATTCCAGTTTCCAGAAAGCAGTTACCATATTACAGACGCCAGCTTTCAGATGCCGGATTTCCGGTTAGGGTTTCTAGTTTCCTATTTTTGAAATCCAATTTCAGATTCCAGGTTTCAAGTTACAGTTTCCAGATATCAGTTCCCAAATTCCAGCTTTCCGGCACCTGTTTCTAGATTAAGGCTCCCAGATTTCAGTTTACAGATCCTAGATTCCAGTTTCGAGCTTATTGTTTGCTTTTTTAATTACAGTTTCCGGATTCTAGTTTCCAGATTCCAGAGTCCCTATACCAGTTTCTAGATTCTAGTTTACTGAATCCAGATTCAAGTTTCCAGATTCCAGCTTCCAAATTCAAGTTTCCAAATTCCAGTTTCCAAATTCCAGTTTCCAGATACCAGTTTCCAGATTCGAGTTTCCAGATTCCAGATTTCCGCTTATGAAAATTCAATGGAGTTTTCCTGTTAAGGTTTCCAGATTGCTGTTTTTGAAATCCAATTTCAGATTCCAGGATTCAAGATCCAGTTTCCAGATACCGGTTACCAAATTCCAGCATTCAGGCGCCTGTTTCTAGATAAAGACCCCAAGATTCCAGTTTACAGATCCTAGATTTCAGTTGCGAGCTTGTAAGCTCCAGTTTCTTAATTGCGAATTCCCGATTCCAGTTTCCGGATTCCAGATTCCATATTACCAGTTTCTAGATTCCAGTTTACAGATTCGGTTTCCAGATCCCAAGTTCTCGAGTCCAGTTACCCGTGTTTAGTGTCTAGTTTCCAGAATCAAGTTTCCAGATTCCAGTTTCCGGATTCCAGCTTCCGGATTCCAGTTTCCAGATTCCAATTTCCGAATTCCAGTTTCCAGATTCAAGGTTTTAAGATCTAGTTTCCAGATTGCAGTTTCCAGATTCCAGTTGTTAGATTCCAGTTTCCAGATTCAAGGTTTTAAGATCCAGCTTCCAGATTGCAGTTTCCCGACTCCAGTTTCCAAATTCCAGTTTCCGGATTCCAGTTCCCAGATTCAAGGTTTTAAGATCCATTTTCCGGATTTCAGTTTCCAGATTCCAGTTTCTAGATTCCAGATTCCAGTTTCCAGATTTAAGATACCAGTTCCCAGATACCAGTTTCCAGATTCCAGTTTCCAGATTCAAGTTTCAAGATTGCAGTTTCCAGATTCAAGATTCCAGTTTCCGTATTCCAGCTGCCGAATTCCACTTTCTGGAATCCAATTTCCAGAAACCAGTTTCCGGTTTCCAGTTTCCGGATTCCAGTTTTCAGATTCCCGTTTCCAATTTCCGAATTCCACTTTCTGGATTTCAGTTTCCAGATTACAGGTTCCAGTTTCCAGATTCCAGTTTCCAAATTCCAGTTTCCAGATTCCAGTTACCATCTCACGTGTGGGATGACTTGAGTGACGTTCAGAGGTCGCGGTCATGGAGGTAGGGCCCGAATTTGAGGCCTAAGTACGCGTGGACTCATTCATTCTCCTATCGTAATCCAGAAATTTTCAAAATTTCAATTAAAATTTCAAAAATTCAATGAAGATTTCAAAATTTTAATGAAAATTTCAAAATTTCAAAATTCTAAAATTTATAAGTTCCGCATATTCCAGTTACCAGATTCGTTTTCAGGTTTCAGTGTCGAGGTTTCAGTTTCCAGAATCCAGTTTCCAAATTCCAGTTTCCAAATTTCAGTTTTCAAATACCAATAAAATAAAATAAAGAACTGCTTTACGATGCTCAAAATAATAACAATAACAAACAATATCAAAATTCCAAATTTCAATATTTCATTTCAATTTTAAAATTCTAAAGTTCCCAGATTCGTTTTGAGATTCCAGTTTCCAGAATCCAGTTTCCAAACTCCAGTTCCCAAATTTTAGTTTCCAAATTCGAGTACAAATTCTAGATTCCAGTTTACGGACTCGATATTCTAAACTCCAGATACGAGATAACACATTTAACAGATCTCGGTTTCCAAAATCGGGTTTCTAAGTTCTGGGTTCCAGAGTACAGATTCTAGTTACCAATTTCCAATTTACAGATCCTAAATTCTTGATTTTTGATGTAATTAATAAATAGTCAAGGTCGTAATATCATAGTTCCGACCTTTCGAACCGTAGAATTTCAAATTTTCAATGTTCTTTTTTTAAAATTGCAAAATTCCCAGCTTTTTGATCGTTTAAGGTTTAAAAATATAAACTTGGACGCTAGAGTGGAGGAAGACATAAAATTGCAAAATTCCAAATTTTTAAATTTCAGAACTTCAAAATTCAAAAAAACATTTCAACATTTGAAGATTTGGAGATTCAAATTTTAATTATTTTAAAAATTTTAAATTTTTAAAAATTCCCAGCAGATAAAATAATCTTAAATACAACACCATTTAAATTTAGTATATTTCAAGGTCTTAAAAGGTCCTCCTACCTGAAAAGCGTCAGAATTTCAGAGTTTCTAAATGGTTTTAAGAGATTTTGAGTTTTATGAAGTTTTAAACTTTTTAATCCTTTCGTAGATTCAAATTTTTGGAAGAGCGTGTCCTTTTAAAAATTTGCGGCTTTGAAACTTTCCAGGTTTTAGAATAGAAAAATTCGAAATCACAAGGCAAAATACTAAACTTGCCGTCTAAATGATCAATAATGAAATATATTCCTTTATACACGAGCACCTTGTAATTTTCCAGACCACGCGACGCGTACACCAAAGGAAAATTACTAGGTCAAATGATTTACAACCAAATCGGAATTGATCTTTTGTTTTTCGGTTCGTGTTGTCCTTCTAACGAATAAATGACAACTATTCGTTGTAGCAGTCGCATCACAATGAAGAAACGTGTGTTCTATTGTGCGTTTCTCGCGAGTTTTGTGCATTCCAATACGCTAATTAACGAAACATCGTGTAATTCGTGTACCGAAATGGTTATAGGGAAGATTTTCGGAGAGGAACCCCTTTACTTTATTTTCCAGAACAAAAGCAGCCGCCATTTGCCGTTCCACATAAAAAATCCGAGAATTATAATTGACACCGATGATATCTTAAAACAGCAAGTTAACCGAATGACTCTGCACAATTACGTAATTCAAGTGGACAATTTCGACTTTCTCGAACCGACCATGAGGTATTTGAGGGATTCGGTCAGTTCGATTCGATACCGCTACCCCTGTGGAAGATTTCTTGTTTTAGTTGCCCAATTAGAACTGGCGAAGATGGTTTTTGGTCTGTTGTGGGAGTGCGGGGTGATCTACGTTGCGGTTTTGGTAGTCGATAGCGAAAAGTCGCTTTTATTAACGGCAAATCCGCACGAAACGGGGAATCACTGCGGAACCTCGCCGACTGTTATTGAAAGGCAAAGTTGTAACAGCGCGATAACCGACAGTATTCCCAAACCGATGAGGAATCACAATCGATGCCCTACAAGACGCGTAATTTTGGCGCAGCAGTACGACAAATTTGATAGGAGGGGTTATACCGAAAGCGTTGTGGCGGAAGTCCTAAATGTTTCGTTGAAAGCGCCATCTCTTGAGGAACATTATGAGCCGGAGGAAGATGAAATTTTGTTTATCGACACAGTGCTGGTGCATGGTGTCCATAACCTAAATCGGGTTAGTCACGTGTATTCACAGGACGTATTTGTCTGGATCGTTCCACCAACACGCGCACTAACAAGCGTGGAAGTTTTGCTGGTACCTTTTGAGACGGAAGTTTGGGTGTTAGTCATTGTGGCTTTTCTACTGTTTGCATTGTCATGGTACGTTCTCAACCGATATAAGACGAGCTTCGGAAGAATCGTCGTGTACACTGTCACTATTACGCTGAGCGGTAGCAGCAATGACGTTCCCAGTTCGTCAAGATTAAGGCTCCTAATCCTTAGCTACATCATATACGCCATACACATACAAACGGCTTACCTGGGGAATCTAACGCGACTCCTCACCTCACCACCGACAGGTAAACCGCTTCATAGCATACAGGAGCTGTTCGAAGCAAACATGCCCATTTGTATGGATAACATCTCCGATTTCCTCCTGTCGCTAAGTCTCTACCAGAACCCCGAGTTCAACGTAATTTATCAAAAGCTGGGTAACAGCAAATGTCCTGAAGAATGCGATGCCGAAGCGTTCCTGCAACTGTGGTCCGCGCAGCGGAATTTTTCCGTGGTTATAACACTGGACACTCTGCGCGCGCTCGAATTACGCTTACAATTACCAACCCCTGATTACTTCGTCGACGTCACTATCACGCACTCGATTAGGTACGCGTTCGCAGCCGGAAAGAAGCAGTACTTCGTCGACAGCTTGGACAGGATAATTGATCGGTTGACCGAGAGTGGATTGTACACTAAGCTGGACAAGGATAGACAGTTATACATGGACGCCAAGAGAAGGGAATTATGCCTGAAGATGGCTTGGAGGTGCTGTCACTTAAAAGCCTTTCCGGTGTTTTTATGATGTATGGTTTTGGGTTGGTACTATCTGTCGTCGCGTTCTTTGGGGAACTTATACTGTTTCATTGTAGAAAGTGATCACATTCAAATCTTAGCACAAGATTTTAAAATTGATATTTTGAAATTTTAAGAGTTTTGAGAGTTTGAAATTTCAGTCCAGTTTCTAGATTCCAGTTTCCAGGTTCCAGTTTTCAGATTCGAGTATCAAGATTCGAGTTTCCAGATTCCAGTTTCCAGATTCCAGTTTCCAGATTCCAGTTTCCAAATTCCAGTTTCCAGCTTCCAGTTTCCAAATTCGAGCTTACAGATGCTAAATTTCAGTTTACGGATTCGATATTCTAAATTCCAAATACGAGTTGTTTTACATATTTCGGTTTCCAAATTCGAGCTTTTCTAGTTTACCAAATATCCAGTACAAGTGCCCAGGAAATTGTGATTGAAAAAATTTTTTGTTGAAACAATGAAAATTTGTTGTGATTTAGATTTAAATGGTATTGTAATCAAGATTGTGTGCTGTGAATTTTTAAAAATTAAAAATTACTTGAAAAAATAAATTTTAAAATTGTGAAAGTCTGAAATTTGAAATTTTGAAATTTGCCATTTGCAATTTGAAATATTGAAATTTGCCATTTGCAATTTGAAATTGGAAATTTAAAGATTCCAGTTTCCAGATTCCAGTTTCCAGTTTGAAGATTCCAGATTCCTTTTTCCAGATTCCAGTTTCCAGATTCCAGATTCCCGTTTCCAGATTCGAGTTTCCAGATTCCAGTTTGAAGATTCCAGATTCCTTTTTCCAGATTCCAGTTTCCAGATTTCCGTTTCCAGATTCGAGTTTCCAGATTCCAGTTTGAAGATTCCAGATTCCTTTTTCCAGATTCCAGTTTCCAGATTTCCGTTTCCAGATTCGAGTTTCCAGATTCCAGTTTGAAGATTCCAGATTCCTTTTTCCAGATTCCAGTTTCCAGATTTCCGTTTCCAGATTCGAGTTTCCAGATTCCAGTTTGAAGATTCCAGATTCCTTTTTCCAGATTCCAGTTTCCAGATTTCCGTTTCCAGATTCCGAGTTTCCAGATTCCAGTTTGAAGATTCCAGATTCCTTTTTCCAGATTCCAGTTTCAGATTCCAGTTTCCAGATTCCAGTTTCCAGATTTCCAGTTTCCAGATTCCAGTTTCCAGATTCCCAGATTCCAGTTTCCAGTTTCCAGATTCCAGTTTTCAGTTTCCAGATTCAAAATACGAGTTGTCACATTTCACATATTTCAGTTTCCAAGTTCAAGCTTTTAAGTTTCAGGTTCCAGATTACAGTTTTTAGATTCCATTTTTCAGATTCCAGTTTCCAGATTCGAGTTTCCAGATTCTAGATTCCAGATTCTAGATTGCAGTTTCCAGATTCGAGTTTCCAGATTCCATTTTTCAGATTCCAATTATAAGATTCCAAATTCCAGTTTCCAGATTCCTGTTCCAGATTCCAGTTACCAGATTCCCGTTTCCAGATTCGAGTTTCCAGATTCCAGTTTCCAGTTTGAAGATTCCAGATTCCTTTTTCCAGATTCCAGTTCCCAGATTCCAGTTCCCAGATTCCAGTTTCCAGATTCCCGTTTCCAGTTTGAAGATTCCAGATTCCTTTTTCCAGATTCCAGTTTTCAGATTCCAGTTTCCTGATTCCAGTTTCCAGTTTCCAGAATCCAGTTTCCAGATTCCAGACTCCAGTTTCCAGATTCCAGTTTCGTTTCCAGATTGCAGATTCCAGTTTCCAGATTCCATTTTTCAGATTCTAGATTCCAGTTTTCAGATTCCAGTTTCCAGATTCCAGTTTCCAGATTCCAGTTTCAAGATTCCAGTTTCAAGATTCCAGTTTCCACAATCCAGTTTCCAGATTCCAGTTTCCAGATTCCAGTTTCCACAATCCAGTTTCCAGATTCCAGTTTCCAGATTCCAGTTTCCAGAATCCAGTTTCCAGATTCCAGTTTCCAGATTCCAGTTTCCAAATCCAGTTTCCAGATTCCAGACTCCAGTTTCCAGATTCCAGTTTCGTTTCCAGATTGCAGATTCCAGTTTCCAGATTCCATTTTTCCGATTCTAGATTCCAGTTTTCAGTTTCCAGATTCAAAATACGAGTTGTCACATTTCACATATTTCGGTTTCCAAGTTCGAGCTTTTAAGTTTCAGGTTCCAGATTACAGTTTTTAGATTCTATTTTTCAGAATCCAGTTTCCAGATTCGAGATTCCAGATTCTAGATTCCAGATTCTAGATTCCAGATTCTAGATTCCAGATTCTAGATTCCAGATTCTAGATTCCAGATTCTAGATTCGAGTTTCCAGATTCCAGTTTCCAGTTTTCAGATTCCAGTTTCCAGATTCCATTTTTCAGATTTCAGATTCCAATTTCCAGATTCCAGTTTTAAGATTCCAAATTCCAGTTTGCAGATTCCAGGTTTCAGATTCCAATTATCAGATTCCAATTCCAGATTCCAGTTACCAGATTCCAAATACGAGTTGTCACATTTCACATATTTCGGTTTCCAAGTTCGAGCTTTTAAGTGTCAGGTTCCAGATTACAGTTTTTAGATTCCAGTTGCCAGATTCGAGTTTCCAGATTCTAGATTCCAGTTTCCAGATTCGAGTTTCCAGATTCCAGTTTGAAGATCCCAGTTTCCAGATTCCAGTTTCCAGATTCCAGATTCCAGTTTCCATTTTCCAGATTCCAGTTTCCAGATTCCAGTTTCCATATTCCAAATACGAGTTGTCACATTTCACATATTTCGGTTTCCAAGTTCGAGCTTTTAAGTTTCAGGTTCCAGAGTCCAGTTTCCAGATTCCAATTTCGTTTCCAGATTCCAGTTTCCAGATTCCATTTTTCAGATTCGGGTTTCCAGATTCCACTTTTCAGATTTCGTTTCCATTTTCCAGATTCCAGTTTATTCCAAATACGAGTTGTCACATTTCACATATTTCGGTTTCCAAGTTCGAGCTTTTAAGTTTCAGGTTCCAGAGTCCAGTTTCCAGATTCCAGTTTCGTTTCCAGATTCCATTTTTCAGATTCCACTTTTCAGATTCCGTTTCCAGTTTCCAGATTCCAGTTTCCAGATTCCAGTTTCCAGTTTTCCAGATTCCAATTAGCAGATTCCAGTTTCCAGTTCCAGTTACCAGATTCCAGTTACCAGATTCCAGTTTCCAGATTCCAAATACGAGTTGTCACATTTCACATATTTCGGTTTCCAAGTTCGAGCGTTTAAGTTTCAGGTTCCAGATTACAGTTTCTAGATTTCAGTTATCAAATTCCAGTTTCCAGAGTCCAGTTTCCAGATTCCAGTTTCCAGATACCATTTTTCAGATTCGGGTTTCCAGATTCCAGTTTCCGGATTCCAAATACGAGTTGTCACATTTCACATATTTCGTATTCCAGCTTTTAGCTTTTAAGCTTCAGGTTCCAGATTCCAGTTGCTAGATTTCACTTTTCAGATTCCAGTTTCCAGCGTCCAGTTTCCAGATTCCAGTTTCGTTTCCAGATTCCAGTTCCCAGGGTCCAGTTTTCAGATTCGGGTTTCCAGATTCCAGTTTTTAGATTCCAGTTTCCAGATTCCAGTTTCCAGTTTCCAGATGCCAGTTTCCAGATGCCAGATTCCAGTTCCAGATTCCAGTTTCCATATGGCAGTTTCGAAATTCGAGCTTTAAGTTTCAGGTTCCAGATTACAGTTTCTAGATTTGTTTCTAGTTACCAAATTTCCAGCGCAAGTGTCCAGAAAATTGTGATAGGAAAAGTTTTATGTTGAAGAAATGAATATTTGTTGTGATTTAGATTTAAATGATTATGTGCTGTGAATTTTTAAAAATTAAAAAATTTGAGTTCAAAAATTATTACAACTTAAAAAAAGAAATTTTAGAGTTTTGAAATATTGAAATGAAATATTGATTTTGAAATTTTGCGTCTTAAATTTGAAATTTACAATTTGCAATTTGAAATTTAAAATTTGAAATTTGAAATTTGAAATTTGATATTTAAAATTTCAAATTTGCAATTTGAAATTTTACGTCTGCA
This sequence comes from Photinus pyralis, assembly GCF_008802855.1. Taxonomy (NCBI): domain Eukaryota; kingdom Metazoa; phylum Arthropoda; class Insecta; order Coleoptera; family Lampyridae; genus Photinus; species Photinus pyralis. The sequence goes on from NW_022170250.1 coordinate 9,117,547, forward strand.
TCAACTCTACGTGAGCGTCCAGGTCTAGATTTTTAAACCTCAAACCATCAAACTCAAAAAGCTGAGAACCAAACTTATGCAATTCTACGGTTGGAAAGGTCGGAAGTATGATACTTTGTGTCTCCGTTTGCTTGCTCACTCAAACTTTTAGAACCTTGGAGACTATCAAACTATTCGAGACCCTTTCAGACTCTTACCTACCCTGTGGAACGCTTTGATACTCTTTGAAACCCTTGATACTTTGAGGATTTGAGAAGTACAGATTTTGAAACCTGAAAACATAGGTAGGAATTTTGAAATTTTGGCAACTGGAATATGGAAACTAAAATCTGGAAACTGCAATTTGGAAAGAATGTGGAATGTGTGAGGAGTGGAATTAAAAGACAGGGGGTTTGGAAACTAGAATCTAGAGATAACACTCTAAATATTAGTAGGCGGAAATTCGAATCTGAATACCGGATAGTATGATATGGAAACTAAAATCTGAATACAGAAATATTTGCGTAAACTGGGATATCGTATCTGGAATTTGGAATCTCGGATCCGAACACAAGAATCTAGGATCTGGAAATGGGAAATTGGTAACTAGAAACTGGAATCCGGAACTTAGAAGCTCGAATTTGGAAACCGTGATCTGTTAAATGTGTTATCTTGTATCTGGCGTTTAGAATATCGACTCCGTAAACTGGAATCTAGAATTTGTAAACTCGGGTTTGGAAACTGGTATTTGAAAACTAAAATTTGGAAACTGGAATCTAGAACCTGGAATTTGGAAACTGGAGTTGGGAAGCTGGAATCTCAAAATGAACCTGGGAACTGGAATCTGGAAACTGGAATTTGGAAACTGGAATCTGGAAACTGGAATTTGGAAACTGGAATTTGGAAACTGGAATTTGGAAACTGGAATTTGAAAACTGGAATTTGGGAACTGGAATTTGGAAACTGGAATTTGGAAACTAAAATTTGGAAACTGGAATCTGGAACCTGGAATTTGGAAACTGGAGTTGGGAAGCTGGAATCTCAAAATGAACCTGGGAACTGGAATCTGGAAACTGGAATTTGGAAACTGGAATTTGGAAACTGGAATTTGGAAACTGGAATTTGAAAACTTTAATTTGGAATCTGGAATTTGGAAACTGGAATTTGGAAACTGTCGCAGGCAGGTAAACGTAGACAGACTTGGACGCGAACGTAACAAAATTTAAAAGCTTTGACTTGGAATTGGATATATTGAAATATTGAAATATTGAAATATTGAAATATTGAAATATTGAAATATTTCAATATTGAAATATTGAAATATTGAAATATTGAAATATTGAAATATTGAAATATTGAAATATTGAAATATTGAAATATTGAAATATTGAAATATTGAAATATTAAAATGTTGAAATATTGAAATATTGAAATATTGAAATATTGAAATATTGAAATATTCAATATTGAAATATTGAAATATTGAAATATTGAAATATTGAAATATTGAAATATTGAAATATTGAAATATTGAAATATTGAAATATTGAAATATTGAAATATTAAAATGTTGAAATATTGAAATATTGAATTTGGAAACTGGAATTTGGAAACTGTCGCAGGCAGGTAGACGTAGACGTAGACAGACTTGGACGCGAACGCAACAAAATTTAAAAGCTTTGACTTGGAATTGGATATATTGAAATATTGGAATATTGAAATATTGAAATATTGAAGTATTGAAATATTGAAGTATTGAAGTATTGAAATATTGAAATAATGAAATATTGAAATATTGAAATATTGACATATTGCAATATTGAAATATCGAAACATCGAAATATTGAAATGTTAAAATGTTGAAATGTTGAAATATTGGAATATTGAAATTGAAATATTGAAATATTGAAATTTTAAAATATATAACACAATTTTGAAATTTTGAACATGTTAAGTTGTTGAGATAATTTATTTTATTTTTTATTTATTTATTTGCCTTTATTTTTGAGTGGGCGGGGTTTCAGCCAAGGCTGCGATGAGATATTGAGATAATGAGATGTTAACATGTTGAGATGTTGAGATATTGAGATCGAAAGTTCAAAATTTAAAAGCTTTGACCTGGAATTTGAAATATTGAAATTTTGAAATGTTAAAATAATGAACTTAAAATTTTAACATTTTTAAATGTTGAAAAATTGAAATATTGAAGTACTGAAATACTAAAGTATTGAAATATTGAGATATTGATATTGAGATAATGAGATATTGAGATATCGAGAGTTCAAAATTTAAAAACTCTGACTTGGAATTTGAAATATATGAAATAATAAATTTTAAAATATTGAACTTAAAATTTTAACATTTTGAAATTTTGAAAAATTGAAATATTGAAGTACTTTTTTGGATTTTGTGGACCACCTGAATCTTTCTTCTTTTTAAAATCTTTAGTGAACTTTTTTGAATTTTTCTAAATCGCTTTAATCTCTTTAGCTCATTTAAGAATTGCAAGATTTAAAAGGTTGAAGAAATCTTTTTTGGATTTATTGAACCACTGAACTGAACATTCTTGAATTTTTTTATATCTTTTTTAATTTTTTTGAATTGTTTTGAATCACTTTAATCTTTTTAGCGCATTTTCTAATTACAAGATTGAAAAAGGTTAAAGAAATTTTTTGGATTTTTTTGAACGACCTGAATCTTTATTGAATTTTTTAAAACCTTTTTGGAACTGTTTTTAATTGTTCTGAATCACTGTACTCTTTTTCGCGCATTTAAAAATTTCAAGATTCAAAAAGGTTGAAGAAATCTTTTTGGATTTATTGAACCACCTGAATTTTTCTTGAATTTTTAAAATCGTTTTTGAATTGTTCTAAATCACTTGAATCTTTTTAGATTTTGAGAATTACAAGATTTAAAAAGGTTTTGGATTTTTTGAACCACCTGAATCTTTCCTGAATTTTTTTTAATCTTTTTTGAATTTTTTTTGAATTGTCTGAATCACTTTAACCTTTTCAGCGCATTTTTAATAATTACAAGATTCAAGGTTGAAGAAATATTAAATATTAAAATTTCGAAATTTTAATATTTTAAAAATGTAAGAAAAAATACGGAAAAACTTCGAAACTACGATTCCGTAATAGTTTACATTTTTTACATTTACCTTTCCGTTTATGTCTATGTTTGCACCTAAGTTTAGGTCTACACCTATTGTTCCGGTTGCGTTTAATTGTACGTGTTCGTGTCAAATTTGTCTGAAGAATGTCAAGAACGTGAAGAACAAGAAGAACGAGTAGAACGCGAAGAATGTGGAGAAGGCGAAAAATGTGCAGAATCTGTAGAATTATTCGAAGTGCGAAGAATGCGAAAAATGCGAAGAATTGGAACAATGTGAAGAATGTGGAGAATGTTAAGAATGTGAAGAGTGCGAAAAATGTGAAGAATTGGAACAATGTGAAGACTGTGAAGAATGGAAGAATGCGAAGTATGCGAAAAATGTGAAGAATGTGAAAAATGTGCAAAATGTGAAAAATGTGAAGAATGTGAAGAATGGAAAAATGGAAGAATGCGAAAAATGTGAAGAATGTGAAAAATGTGCACAATGTGAGAATGTGAAGGATGTGAAGAATGCGAAAAATGTGAAAAGTATCAGAAAGATCTGCTGCATATGAAAAACCTGAAGGAAACGGAGGAATCCGAAAAATCCGATTAAATCCACGGAATACAAAAAATATGAAGACACCAAGGGAGCCATAGGACCAAAAAAATGCCAAGAAGAATCTGGCAATCAAGTTCTCAAGAATCCGAAGAAAATCCGAAAAATGTGAAAAAACCGAAGAATACGAAGAATCTGAAAAATTTGAAGAATCTGAAGAATTTAAAGAATTTGAACATTAGAATATGAAGAATTTGAAATATTCTACAACCTCGAAGAACCTGAAGAATTGGTAGATTATGAATCTAAAGAACCTTAAATTGGAGGATCCACGGAATCATATGAATTGAAAGGATCTAACGAACTGAAGAATTTGAAGAATACAACATCCTTACAGGTTTGAATAATTTGGGGAATGTCCGGATCCAAATTAAAAGATCGAATGGATCTGGATTTGAAGAGTCTTAAGTTTTAACAGTAAATTGTCCCGATTTGTCTCTGGAAGGGTTGGATTTTAAAGGAAATTAGTTTGTAAACGGACGGCTCATTAAAATTTCCCCGAAAAGTATACCGGTTCAATCCCCTTTAAAGCTCGCAACGTTTCGAGCTTATATCGTACCTGTTCCATTATTAATAAATAATTGATCGAGCGTAATACCCTTTAGTGGAACGCAAAGGATTATGCATGTAACCGTCTATTACCTTTACTAATTAATGATTATCTTTGGCGTCTTGACGTTATCAAAGGGGATGCGACTTTATTGCAACACGCAGCTTCGCATTGATGACGATTATCCTGAAAGCTCTCCATTGTCGTCGTTCCGCTTTAATTACAATGCGCCGCTCCGTCGATTTTTTTTTTGCGAAAGTTAGTTTCTTCTCGATTTATTAATTATTAACGCATATTTTGCTTTGGTCTAAAACGGAATAAATGATCAAAGACAGAGAGAGAGGGGGCGCCCGATTTAGTATTTTATGGGAAAGACAACAGATGCGCCGAATAGTTTCTTGTTTTTTTCTCTGTCTTTAATCGCCAAATAATTTAGGCGGAAGTCGACTAAATTTGTTTATTTGTCGCGTGATTTACGGCGCCGCCGTTTGTGCCGCGGCTTATTTGCTCAATTTGAATTATGGGAAACGGCGGATTTGATCATTTATAGTTTATAGGCGTATATAAAGCACGATACCGACATTAACTATTTAATGGCGTTGTCTAGTGTTCGTTATCGAAGGTAATAAAGAGGGGCTCAAATTTATGTTATTTCGTAAATTGGAAAGATGCAGGAGACGTTTCCCGCATTGTTTGTTGTCTCTGTTGATGTTTTACGTTTAACTGATAGATGTCCGGCGAGGAGATGAAGAATCAAGCGAAGGTCCACCCACGAGTACGTCCGCTGACTCGGATACGAGCGGTAGAAACCATCTTCGAACTAACGCAATTCTTAGAGTCACATATACATGATAAACATAAATACATCTTCAAAAGTTATGAGATCGTGTTTGTCAAAAAGGATACAATCATTGGTTGCCCTTACGGATTAGTAACATCTAAATATAGTGTGATCGCTTAACTCCTTATTAGTTAGTAACATCTAGATATAAAAATAAAAATAGAAAAATTCAATAAGTTTACACAAATCAATAACTAAAAAATAATGGTCATTGATTTGTGTGAACTCTTGTCTGTATATCTAGATGTTACTAACTAATAAGAAGCGAAGTGGCCACACTATATTTAGATGTTACTAATCCGTAAGCGCAAGCAATTATTGTATCCTTTTCGACAAGCGCTATCCCATAATGTAATAAGATGTATCTAAATAAACAATATTTGAACTACGAAATAGTAGTAGTATTGGCCCTTTAATAAATATCCTTCGACCAAATTCGTTGGCCAGTGCGCTCATAGTACTAAGTACCTTTGCAGGGCATCCATTAAAGTTTCTTAAGGGTTTAGGGATGGTGTCCGCAACTTTGCCGATGCATTAAGATCGGAGCGTTTCCGCAGTTATTCCAGGTTTCGTGTGGGTTTGCCGTCAATAAGATCGACTTTTTACTACTGTTTCTATCAATCGCCAAGACCGCAAAGTAGATAACGCCTAAGTTCCACAACTGAACAGAAATCATCTCCGCTAGCTGTACTCGGTCGATTACAACGAGAAATCCGCCGATGGGGTAACTGTCTTCAATAGAAGTGACACGATATCGCACTTGATTGGTAGAAATTGAGACCTTTCATTAGAATACCATGAAAGATAAAATCAATTTCTCCCCCACCCCCTCACCCCCCAAACTTCCCAACTCGTTACCCACTAACTCAAAAAGTAGTCGTGCATATTATATAGTTAAGATAGTTTGTAGAGACCAATTCGTTTCGATGAGATCTTTCATTAGAATAATAAAGGCTATATATAACATGTGCCCCACCCCCTCCCCCAATTTCAAGAGTTTTACTTGACCCCGCTAAAGTCATGCGTATGCAAAATCTGAGATCAATTGATTGTCGTATGCAAAAGTTATGCACGTTTTACTTCCAAAGACAGCATCTCAGGAAATAATTCAGGAGGGGGGGGGGTTAGATAACTAAATATGATGGCCGTCTGGTACACCTTCAAAGTATAGGCTAAGTATTACAAAAAATTCCCATTCCCCTAAAAGTAGTTCAAAACCTTAGAAGTGGGTCCGGACGGACGGACACACGCACGGTAGGACGGACAAAACATTTTTTTTAAATTTTGCGCTAAAAAGATTAAAGTGAATCAGAACAATTCAAAAAATCCAAAAAAATTTCTTTACCCTTTTTGTAAGTCTTGTAATTCTTAAAAAATACGATAAAAAGATTAGTGATTCAGAACAATTAAAAAAATTCAAAAAAGATTAAAAAAAATTCAAGATTCAGGTGGTCCAAAAAATTCAAAAAATGTTACTTTAACTTTTTTGAATCTTGTAATTCTTAAAAATGCGCTGAAAAGTTTAAGGTGATTTAGAACAATTCAAAAAAGTTCAAAAAAGATTTTTAAAAAATCAAGAAAGATTCAGCTAGTAATACAAAAAATATTTCTGTAACCTTTTTGAATACTGTAAATCTTTTAAAAAATTGCGCTAAAAAGATTATAACGATTCAGAACAATTGGAAAAATTTCAAAAACGATTTAAAAAATTCAAGCAAGATTCAGGAGGTTGAAAAAATCAAAAAAAGAAGATTTCTTGTGGCTTTTTGAATCTTGTAAATCTTAAAAAATACGCTAAAATAATTAAGGTAATTCAAAAAAGTTCAAAAAAGAGTTTAAAAAATTCAAGTGATTCAGGTGGTTAAAACAATACAAAAAATATCTCTTTAACCTTTCTGAACCTTATAATTAAAAAAAAAATGCCCTGAAAAGATTAAAGTGATTCAGAACAATAAATTGGAAAAAGTTCAAAAACGATTTTAAAAAATCAGAAAAGATTCAGGTGGTTCAAAAAATCCAAAAAAGATTTCTTTCAACTTTTTGACCTTGTAGTTCTTAAAAATGCGCTAAAAATATTAAAGAACAATTTAAAAAAATTCAAAAAAGATTTTAAAAAATTCAAGCAAGATTCATGTGGTTGAAAAAATCCAAAAACGATTTCTTTAACCTTTTTAAGACTTGCAATGCTTAAAAAATGCGCTAAAAAGATTAAAGTGATTCAAAACAATTCAAAGAAGTTCAAAAAAGATTTTTAAAAAATCAAGAATGATTCAGCTAGTTAAAATAATACAAAAAAGATTTTGTAACATTTTTGAATACTGTAATTCTTTAAAAAAAATGCGCTAAAAAAATTATAACGATTCAGAACAATTGGAAAAATTTCAAAAACGATTTAAAAAATTCAGGAAAGATTCAGGAGGTTCAAAAATCGAAAAAAGATTTCTGTAACATTTTTGAATCTTGTAATTCTTAAAAATGCGCTAAAATATTGAAAAACAATTCAAAAAAGATTTTTAAAAATTCAAGCAAGATTCAGGTGGTTGAAAAAATCCAAAACCGATTTCTTTAACCTTTTGGCTTCTTGCAATTCTTAAAAATGCGCTGAAAAGATTAAAGTGATTCAGAACAATTCAAAAACATTCAAAAAGGATTTTTAAAAAGTCAGGAAGATTCAGGTGGTCCAATATTTCTATAACCTTTTTGAATCTTGTAATTGTTAAAAATGCGCTGAAAAAGCTAAAGCGATTTAGAAACAATTCAAAAAAATTGTCAAAAAAGATTTTAAAAATTCAAGAAAGATTCAGATGGTTCAAAAAATCTAAAAAAGATTTTTTTAACCTTTTTGAATCTTATAATTCTTAAATGAGCGAAAAAGATTAAACTGATCCAGAACAAATCAAGAAAGTTCAATAAATATTTTAAAAAATTCAAGAAAGATTAAGGTGGTCCAAAAAAATCCTACAAATATTTCTGTAACCTTTTTGAATCTTGCAATTCTTAAAAAATGCTCCAAAAATATTAAAGTGATTCAGAACAATTCAAAAAGTTCAAAAAGATTTTAAAAAGTTCAAGATTCAGGTGGTTCAAAAAATCCAAAAAAGATTTCTTTAACCTTTTTGAATCTTGAAATTCTTAAAAATGCGCTGAAAAGATTAAAGTGATTGAAAAAGTCAAAAATTTTTTTTAAACATTCAAGACAGATTCAGGTGGTTCAAAAAATAAATCCAAGAAAGATATCATGAAACTTTTTGAATCTAATAATTCTTTTAAAAAATGCATTACAAAAATTAAAGTGATTCAGAACAATTTAAAAAAGTTCAGGAAAGATCGAGGTGTTCAATAAATCCAAAAATATTTCTTCAACCTTTTTGAATCTTGTAATTATTAAAAATGCGCTGAAAAGGTTAAAGTGATACAGAAAAAGATTTAAAAAAATTCAGGTGGTTCAAAAATCCAAAAAAGATTTCTTTAACCTTTTTAAGTCTTGCAATTCTCAAAATCTAAAAAGATTCAAGTGAATTAGAACAATTCAAAAACGATTTTAAAAATTCATGAAAGATTCAACTGATTCAAAAAATCCAAAAAAGATTTCTTGAACCTTTTTGAATCTTGTAATTATTTAAAAAAATGCCTTACAAAGATTAAAGTGATTCAAAACAAAGCTGAAAAGGTTAAAAAGTGATACAGAAAAAGATTAAAAAAAATTCAGGTGGTTCAAAAATCCAAAAAAGATTTCTTTAACCTTTTTAAGTCTTGCAATTCTCAAAATCTAAAAAGATTCAAGTGAATTAGAACAACTCAAAAACGATTTTAAAAATTCATGAAAGATTCAACTGATTCAAAAAATCCAAAAAAGATTTCTTGAACCTTTTTGAATCTTGTAATTATTAAAAAAAATGCCTTACATTAAAGTGATTCAACAATTAAAAAAAAGTTCAGGAAAGATTCAGGTGGTTCAATAAATCCAAAAAGATTTCTTCAACCTTTTTGAATCTTACAATTTTTAAATGCGCGAAAAAGAGTACAGTGATTCAGAACAATTAAAAACACTTCAAAAAAGGTTTAAAAAAATTCAATAAAGATTCAGGTGGTTCAAAAAAATCCAAAAAATTTCTTTAACCTTTTTGAATCTTGTAATTAGAAAATGCGCTAAACAGATTAAAGTGATTTAAAACAATTCAAAAAAGTTAAAAGATTTAAAAAAATTCAAGAATGTTCAGTCTTAAAAAGAAAGATTCAGGTGGTCCACAAAATCCAAAAAATATTTCATTAACCTCTTTGAATCTTAGAAATGCGCTGAAAAGATAAAGTTCAAAAAAGATTTTAATAAATTCAGGAAAGATTCAGGTGGTTCAAAAATCCAAAAAAGATTTCTTTAGCCTTTTTGAGTCTTGTGCTTCTTAAAAATGCGCCAAAAAGGTTAAAGAACAATTCAAAAAAGTTCAAAAAAGGTTTTAAAAATTCAAGAAAGATTGAGGTGGTCCAAAAAAATTCAACACCTTTTTAGTCTTGTAATTCTTAAAAATGCGCTAAAAAGATTAGTGATTCAAAAAATTCAAGAAAGGTTTCTTTTAACCTTTTTCAATCTTGTTCTAATTTTTTATAAACTATCAAAAAACATTTTGATTTTCTCATGTACATTTAAACTCTAAATTGTTGAAAGATCACTGCATTTTTCAATTGTACCCGGTTTCGTGCTCGAAGAATTTTTATTGGTGCATTTTTAAAAGCAATTTTACTTCTTCACTTCCTTCCTTCTTACTTGTGAGTACTTGTTCGTCGCCACGTTTTAAGTGTAGCCAAATATACAATGATGGTGAATTGCAAGAGTTTGAATTATTATTATTATTTTATGGCGATTAACCAGATGTTGTGTAATTCTAGATGCAATTTTGGATCGACTCTATACACTTATCTATCAATGTGGAGGAAATATATTTCAATTTGATGAGTGCAATATGCAACGAAGTGAACGAAGATTTTATATGTCTTATCGAAATAACAAGTGTAAAGTGTCCCTGACAATAAAACTATAATGATGAATCTGACTTTTTGAAATCTTGATATTGCGCTGTATGATAGCACCAGTTTGTTTAAATGATTGCTTTCTTGTTACTCTTTCCGTACCGGAGACTTTGAATACACGTAGTTGTATCCGTGTCTGAACCGCGTATTCAATGTCTTTCTGTTACATTGATTTCGTAATTCAGAAGTTTGTTATCGCTTATCGCCGTTTATTCAGATACGTTATAAACATAAATACATCCTCAATAGTGAGATTGTGCTTGTCGAAAAGGATACAACAATTTGCTGCACTTATGGATTAATAACATCTAAATATACTGTGACCGCTTTGCTCCATATTAGTTAGTAACATCTACATATACAAAAAAGTTGGATAAAATTACTCATCAAGCGTAAAACAAATGACTTACTAGCTAACGCAGTTATCAAGAATCTTCTAGTGTTGAGTACTCGAATTTTACATCATGTTTAGCAATAAATAATGAATCACTATTTAAAACGATACACAATCACTTCCACAATGAACACAATTACAGACAACAACACCCCAAAACAGTAAATGAGTAGAACGCAGCTGAGATGCTCAAAAGATAACTTCACCATTTCGTCCGCAGGAATAAACTCCCTCCTTTTGGCGGCCGCGTCCAACTGTCTATCCCTATCGAGCTTCTCGTACAGTCCACTCTCCGTCAGTCTATCGATGATGGTGTTCAAGCTGTCAATGAAGTAGTGGGCCTTGTTAGTGAACAAGACGCGCCTAAGAGGCTGTAAGACCATACCGTCAGTGAAGTAACTTGGGGTGCGTATTCGTAAGCGTAAATCCAGGGAATGCAAGGTCTCATGGGACATAAGCAGTGAAAAATTTCGATATACCGACCACAGTGCTAGCATAGTTTGGGCGTCACCCTCGTAAGGGCACTGTTTTACGCCGTTGTACAGATTATCATATATTTCATGTGGATGGTCTTTAGTATCGTATCCGGCTATGAAATAGATCACCTGAGAAACGTTATCCATACAAATGGGCAAGTTACTTTTCAGCAGTTCGTCTATGCCCTGGATTGGTTTCCCACTTGGTGGTGATGCTAATAGACGCATTAAGTTTGAAACGTACGCTGTCTGTATGTGTATACTGTATATGATATAGCACATGATTAAGAATCTTACCATCGTAGATTTTGGGATGTGATTGGTGCTGCTAAACAGCGTAAGACTGACGGTTTCCAAAACGATGCTACCCATGCTCTTCTTAAATTTGTTGAGAACGTACCACGACAAAACAAATAATACAAAGGCCACAACGACTAATATCCAAACTTCTATCTCGAGAGTTATGACCAAAACCCTCATTCCAGACATCTTATCCACTGGTGGCACAATCCATACACAAGTATCTCTCGCATATGTGTGGCTCAAACGTGCGCAATGAAAAGAGCTAAGCGTTAAAAAGAAGTCGCCGAATACAATCCCATCAGTTTCATCTAACATATCCTCCGAGTAGTCGTGTTTTAACGTAACGTTTAACATTTCGGATACAACATTCATAGTATAACTCCTTCGATCAAATTCGTGGACCGGTGTGACAACGGTATTAAGTATCGCAGGGCATCCATTAAAGTTTCTGAAAGGTTTAGGGATGGTGTCCACGATCGACTGGCCGCAACTTTGCTGATACATTACGATCGGAGCGTTTCCGCAGTTATTCGACGGTTCGTGAGGGTTTGCCGTCAATAAGATCGACTTTTCACTATAGTTTCTATCAATGGCTAAGATCGCAAAATAGATAATGCCCAATTTCCAGAACTGAATAAATACCGCCTCTGCTAGGTGTATTTGGTCGATTACTACGAGAAATCTGCCGATGGGGTAACTACCTTCAATGGAAGAGACCCACCGTGCTAAATAATCCATGGTTCTCCCAAACGAAACAATATTATCAATTTCAATCACGTAATTGTCAAAAACATATGGACGGGCGTTGTACTGAAATCGATGATTGGTGTCAATGACAATTCTTGCATTGTTTATGTAAAGCGGTAGTAGATAATGACTGTTTTCGTTGAAGATGAAGTAAACAGTTTCTTTATTAAAAATCTTCTCAATTATCTTTTCGGTATATACCTGCCAGGATGTGTCGCTGATATCAAATTGCTCATTTTTCGTTGAATGCAGTAAACACGCAAACAAAGCGCAAAACAAAACATTGGGCATCATTCTGCTTGTATCTACGTGGCACTTCTATCGGTTTCTAACGCAATACTATTTGAAAAACATAGAAGCACTGTACTTACGCATACATTTTATGTTCCCAACGAAAGTATTCTACTTTGTGATTACCTTTCGAACTCCCCAAACAGAAATTTATATGTCACAAATATCAATTTGTCATTATCGATCGCTAGGACCTACCTTGACCTTTAACGTATGTGTGTGTATTAGATGAATGGTCCTAGAGTCCTGGAAGGAGAAGGGAGGGGGGGGGGAGATTGGAACTAGTTTTGTCCTTCATGGTACTCTAATGAAAGGTCTTAACGAAAGGAATTAATTTTTACCAACCATAGCCCCCCTCCTCGGCCTCTTATCGTGATTGGGCATATTCCGTTATACCTCAAGAACGGATTGTCGGAAGAGGGTACTCACAAAGGGCGATTGAAACGTCTGCAAGAAATATTTCGGTTTAAAAAATTCGCTTTATCTGAGAGTTGTGCACAATTTATACTTGTTTTATTTTTGAGATTAGAATGTCAAACTCAAATGTAATTTAGAGCGAGATGAATTCAAGTGGCTACGACCTTTTTTTCAACCAGGACTCGAAAATTCTTAAGTGCCAATTTGCTTCTGCATAAATGATTTTTTTTTAAATATTAAGCGCTAACTAAGCACCCTTGGATTGTAACTGTAATGGAACCGAACTGGCCGGCTAAATTTCGATTTAAATATTCCCGAAGCCGCCACGAAAGTATTCACAGGTTGCACTTTGTTTCGTTTCCGTGGCACACGTGTTTTTTCTTCTCTGCTCAACATTCAAATGGGCCATAATTTTTTGACAAAAAAAGGGAATTTGATGGGAGACTTTCCGAGTGCTTCAGTTAATTGCAGTTGTGGTATTGTTTCGAATAGTTACTGTGGTGGTTGCCACAGTTCGTCAGGCGAATTATTTTTTGACCTTACTCTTTTATAATTACGCTAATCATAACCCTTAATTAAGGTCCCAGAGATACAAGTGTGGAGAATTAAACGATGTGATAAAATTTGTAGCGATTCGTGGATGGTGCTGTATTTGGAAACATCGACACTACATTGTTAATTTATAATTAAATTTCTTGCAGCATATTTCCTTTCTTTTGCATGGATATGCTACTGTTTATTTACAGGGTGCTTCATCTGGGGGCGAGTGTCGTACGCTTAACTATTGCAAAAAAAAATCCAGGACTCTAGGACTATTCCCCTAAAAGTAGTTCAAACTCTTGGAAGTGGGTTCGAACGGACGGACACACGCACGGACGGGTAGACAAAACATTTGTTTAATTCTTGCGCTAAAAAGATTAAAGTGATTCAGAACAATTCAAAAAATCCAAAAAAGATTTCTTTAACCTTTTTGAATCCTGTAATTCTTAGATAATGCGCTAAAAAGATGAAAGTGATTCAATACAATTCAAAAAAGTTAAAAAAAAGATTTAAAACAATTCAAGAATGATTCAGGTGGATCAAAAAATCCAAAAAAGATTTCTTTACACTTTTTGAATCTTGTAGTTCTTAAAAATGCGCTAAAAAGATTAAAGAACGATTCAAAAAAGGTCAAAAAAGATTTAAAAAAATTCAAGGAAGATTCAAGTGGTTGAAAAAATCTAAAAAAGATTTTTTGAACCTCTTTGACTCTTGTAATTCTTTAAAAATGCCCTACAAAGTTGAAAGTGATTCAGAACAATTAAAAAAAGTTCAAAAAAGATTGCTTTAACCTTTTTGAATATTATAGTTCTTAAAAAATGCGCTGAAAACATTAAAGTGATTCAGAACAATTCAAAAAAGTTCAAAAAAGATTTAAAGAATTCAAGAATCAGGTAGTTCAAAAAATCCAACAAAATATTTCTTTAACCTTTTTGAATCTTGTAATTCTTAGATAATGCGCTAAAAGATGAAAGTGATTCAAAACAATTCAAAAAAGTTCAAAAAAAGATTTAAAAAAAATCAAGAATGATTCAAGTGGCTCAAAAGATAAAAAATTCTTTACTACACTTTTTGAACCTTGTAGTTCTTAAAAATGCGCTAAAAAGATTAATGACCCATTCAAAAAAGGTCAAAAAAGGTATAAAAAATTCAAGAAAGATTCAGGTGGTTGAAAAAATCTAAAAAAGATTTTTTGAACCTTTTTGACTCTTGTAATTCTTAAAAAATGCCCTACAAAATTGAAAGTGATTCAGAACAATTAAAAATTCACAGATTTCACAATCCTTGCAACCATCGGAGACATTGGAAATGATAACCGTATAACCTATAAAGCCATAAATAACCCTTATTCACACGGAATAATCTTGCTCCACTCGCTCGCAAGCTCGCTCGTGTCACAAACTTTCTCAATAATAAGCGGCATTACATGCTTGTAATACTATCACGGGCGATGTGCGAGAATTTTAAATTCGAATTAACAAAACCCCTAAGCACTGTTAAGTAAGTACCGTATCGACAGTATCCGCGACTTTTCCTGAATCTACCGATTGCAGTCGAGTACGGTAAACCTAGTAAATTCATACCCATACAAAACATAAGCATTTCCAATGCTAAAAAGGTTCAAAATAAAATTTCTTTAACCTTTTTGAATCTTATAATTCTTAAAAAATGCGCTGAAAAGATTAAAGTGATTCAGAACAGTTCACAAAAGTTCAAAAAATTTTAAAGAATTCAAGAAAAATTCAGGTGGTTCAAAAAATCCAAAAGACATCTTTAATCTTTTTGATTACTGCAATTCTTAAAAAATACGCTAAAAAGATTAAAGTGATTCAGAACAATTCAAAAAAGATTTAAAAAAATTCAATAAAGATTCAGGTGGTTGAAAAAATCCAAAAAAGATTTCTTGAACCCTTTTGAATCTTGTAATTCTTAAAAAATGCCCTACAAAGCTGAAAATGATTCAGAACAATTAAAACAAGTATAGATTGTACACAACCCTTGTGCAAATAAAGCGCATTTTTTTTAAACCGAAATAGCTCTTGTTTTGACATCCCCAATGAATACATTTCTTGCAGACGTCTCAATCGCCCTTTGTGACTACCCTCTTCCGACAATTCGTGCTTGAGGTACAAGGGAATATACCCGATCACAATAAGAGGTCGAGGAGGAGGGCTATGGTTGGTAGAAATTAATTCCTTTCGTTGAGACCTTTCATTAGAGTACCATGAAGGATAAAACTAGTTCCACCCCCCCCCCCCTTCGCCCTCTCCACGGTACTTTGATAAGAGGCAGAAAGAAGGACAGTAGTTGGTAGAAAACGGTTCATTTCGTTCTTCAATTAGAATACAATGGGAGAAAATTAATTTTTACCCCCCCCCCCCCCCAGGCCCCTTCGCTCACTGATCTCGAAAAAGAGTCGCACGGGAAAGTTCTAGTTTGTACAAACCAATTTATTTCGATGAGACCTTTCATTAGAATACCATGAAGGGTAGAACATGTGTTTACCCATTCCCACCCATTTTCTAAAGTTTAAATTAGCACCCCTAAAGGCAAGCACATGCAAAATTTGAGATAAAGTGGTTGTCGTATGTAAAAGGTATGCACAATTCAAAAAAGATTTAAAAAAATTCAATAAAGATTCAGGTGGTTCAAAAAATCCAAAAAGTTCAAAAAATATTTTAAAAATTCAAGAAAGATTCAGGTGGTTCAAAAAATGCAAAAAAGATTTCTTTTTAACCTTTTTGAATCTTGTAATTAAAAATACGCTAAAAAGATCAAAAAAGATTTAAAAAATTCAAGAAAGATTTAGGTGGTTGAAAAAATTCAAAAAAGATTTTATGAACCTTTTAACTCTTGTAATTCTTAAAAATGCCCTACCAAGTTGAAAGTGATTCAGAACAATAAAAAATATTTCAAAAAAGATTCCTTTAAACTTTATGAATCTTATAATTCTTAAAAAATGCCCTGAAAAGATTAAAGTGATTCAGAACAATTCAAAAAAGATATAAAGAAATTCAAGAAAGATTCAGGTGGTACAAAAAATCCAAAAGATATCTTTGATGTTTTTGAATACTGCAATTCTTAAAAAATATGCTAAAAAGATTAAAGTGATTCAGAACAATTCAAAAAAGATTTAAAAAAATTCAAGAATGATTCAGGTAGTTAAAACAAGATTCAGGTGGTTCAATAAATCTAAAAGCATTTATTCAACCTTTTCTTAAATGAGCCAAGAAGAATAAAGCGATTCAGAAAAATTCAAAAAAGTTCAATAAAGATTCAGGTGATCCACAACATCCATAAAATAATTCATCGACCTCTTTGAATCTTGTAATTCTTAAAAATGCGCTGAAAAGATTAGTGATTCAGAACAATTCAAAAGAGTTCAAAAAAGATTTGAAAAATTCAAGAAAGATTCATTAAAAAATCCAAAAAAGATTTCTTTTTAACCATTTTGAATTTTGTAGTTCTTAAAAATGCCCTAAAAAGGTTAAAGAGCAATCTTCAAGCTCGTATGTAGCCATGTAATAGAGCAACTGAGAAACATTATTATGTGTATACTGTACTTATATGCTATAGCACATGATTAAGAATCTTACCATCGTAGATCTTGGGATGTGATTGGTGCTGCTAAACAGCGTAAGACTGACGGTTTCCAAAACGATGCTACCCATGCTCCTCTTAAATTTGTTGAGAACGTACCACGACAAAGCAAATAATACAAAGGCCACAACGACTAATATCCAAACTTCTATCTCGAGAGTTATGACCAAAACCTTCATTCCAGACATCTTATCCACTGGTGGCACAATCCATACACAAGTATCTCTCGCAAATGTGTGGCTCAAACGTGCGCAAACAGAAACATTTGGTAAAAAGAAATCGACGAATACAATTCCATCATTTTCATCTGACGGATGGTGTGAGAAGTAGTGTTTTACCGTGTCCAGGATTGCGTGGCCGCAACTTTGCCTATGCATTACGATCGGAGCGTTTCCGCAGTTATTCGACGTTTCGTGAGGGTTTGCCGTCAATAAGATCGACTTTTCCCTATAGTTTTTATCAATCGCCAAAACCGCAAAATAGACAATGCCGAATTTCCAGAACTGAGTAAAAATCACCTCCGCTAGCTGTATTTGGTCGATTAAAACGAGAAATCTCCCGATGGGGTGCATATTTTCAATAGAAGAGAAATGATCTCGTACATAAGCCATAATAACCTCAAGCGAATAAAAATTTTCGATTTCAATCACGTAATTGTAGAAAATATGTTTATGGATGTTATAGTAAAATCGATTATTGGCGTCCACGACAATTCTTGCATTGTTTATGTGAAATGGTAAAAGATTGAGACTGTTTTCGTTGGAGACGTAGTAAAAAATTTCTTTCTTAAAGATCTTCTCAATCACCTTTCCGGTACATACCTTCCAAGACGTTTCACCAATATCAATTTGCAAATGATTCGTTGAATGCAGTAAACACGCAAACAAAGCGCAAAACAAAACATTGAGCATGATTTAGCTTGTATCTACGTGGCACTTCTATCGGTTTCTAACGCAATACTACTTGAAAAAACGTAGAAGCACTGTAGGCATATAATTATTTTAAGTTCCCAACAAAAATATTCTACTTAGTAATTACCTTTCGAACGCCACAAACAGAAATTTATGTCACAATTATCAATTTGTCATTGTCGATCGCTAGGACTAATCTTGACCTTACATTAACGCAGGTGTGTGTGTATCAACCCCTTATTGACTTCTGTTATAATTATAGATATCAATTTTTGCCAATGTTTTATATTTTATTTTTGAGTTTAGAATTTCAAACTCAAATTCAATTTAGAATTTTAACGTGAGCGAAAGCAATTCAAGTGGCTACGACCTTTTTTTCAAACAGGACTCGAAAATTCTTATAACACGAAATTTGAAAATTTTAAAATTTCAAAACGTCAGAACTATCAGGTTTTAGTTTGCAGGTTTTGAGTTTGAAGATTCGGATTTCAGCTTTTAGGTATGTGGTAGTAATGTTTCAAAAATCGGATTTCAGTTTTAATAGTAAAAACGGCCTAGAGCTAAAATTCAGAAATCGATACCTTCTAGTTAGCTCAAGCGCAATTCGGTTTTTTAGTTTCGCATTTCATTCAGATTTCCGGGTGTTTTTCTTCTCTGTCCCACATTCAAATGGGCCATAATTTTTTGACCAAAAAAAGGGAATTTGATGTTCGTGGATAGTGTTGTAACGGGCGATCAAAAATGACTTGCCGTCGAGTCGCCTTTGGAAGTTCAAGTTAAATACAATTTATTTCATACTATACCTTACCTACCTAAACCTTGATTTACCATACTCATATGTAAATAACTATTCCCATGTAAACAAAAGTTCCAAAGGTGACTCGACAGCAACTCATTTTTGATCGCATGGTATTTGGAAACATCATTGTTAATTTACAATTAAATTTCTTGCAGCATATTTCCTTTCTTTTGCATGAATATGCTACTGTCTATTTACAGGATGCTTCATCTGGGGGCGAGGGACGTACGCTAGGTCAAGATGGTTACATATTGCACTTGGCATTGAGAATTAATTACTTTATACTAATGTTTTGCCACGACATGCCTTCCTCCAACAGCGTCTCGTATATAATGTCTTTTCACCCCTTGAGAGTACCCTCCTCCGACACTTCGTTCTGTAGATATTTCCAGTGAAAGCTTTGACATCACCAGTAGATGTGTCCAAACGTTCTACTTTCCCTTTATGAATACCCTTTTCCGATAGTTCGATTTTAAGGTATTCGCTTCGACTTCACCAATAGATATGTCTCGTCCAGAGGATTAATTTTGCCTTTGTGATTACTCCCCTTCGACAAACCGTTTTCGAGTTATTAGGTCTTAAAGTTTTGCCATTATCAAGGAATATATTTCTTCCAGGCGTTCCAAACGCTCTCTGTGAGTACCCTCTTCCGACAATCCGCTCTTAAAATACGAGGACGATGTCGATAAGGGGTCAAAGAGAGGGTGGTAGAAATTGAGACCTTTCATTAGAGTACCATGAAAGATAAAATCAATTTATACCCCCCTCCTACCCCTCCATTCGTTACCCACTAATTTCGAAAAGTAGATAGATAGTTTGTAAAAAACAATTCGTTTCGAAAAAAAGATTTATTGAACCTTTTTGAATCTTTTAATTCTTAAAAATGCGCTAAAGAGATTAAAGCAATTCAAAACAATTCAACAAAGTTCAAAAAGATTAAAAAAATTCAAGAAATATGCAGGTAGTTCAAAAAAATCCAAAAAATATTTCTTTGAATCTTGTAATTCTTAAAAAATGCCCTACAAAGTTTAAAGTGATTCACAATAATTAAAAAAAGTTAAGAAAAGATTCAGGTGGTTCAATAAATCCAAAAAGATTTTATTAACCTTTTTGAATCTTGCAATTCTTAAATGAGCGATAAAGATTAAAGTAATTGGGAAAAATTCCAATGAGTTCAAGAGAGATTTCAAAAAATATTTCATTAACCTTTTTGAATGATTCAGAACAATTAACAAAAGTTTTAAAAAATTCAAGAAAGATTCAAGTGGTTCAAAAAATTCAAAAAAGATTTCTTTAAGAAACCTTTTTGAATCTTGTACTTCTTAGAAAGTACGCTAAAAAGATTAGTCATTCCAAACAATTCAAAAAAGTTCAAAAAAGATTTACAAAATTCAAGAATGATTCAGGTGGTTAAAATAATACAAAAAATATTTCTTTAACCTTTCTGAATATTGTAATTTAAAAAAAATGCGCTGAAAAGAATAAAGTGATTCAGAACAATTGGAAAAAGTTCATAAACGATTAAAAAATTCAGGAAAGATTCAGGTGGTTCAAAAAATCCAACAGATTTCTATAACCTTTTTGAATCTTCTAATTGTTAAAAAATGCGCTAAAAGATTAAAGTAAATAAGAATTTGAAAAATTCAAGAAAGATTCAAGTGTTTCAAAAAATTCAAAAAATGTTTCTTTAACCTTTTTGAATCTTGTAATTCTTAGAAAATGCGCTAAAAAGATTAGTGATTCAGAACAATTGGAAAAAGTTCAAAAACGATAAAAAAAATTCAGGAAAGATTAAGGTAGTTCAAAAAATCTTGTAAATCTTAAAAAATGCCCTACAAAGTTTAAAGTGATTCACAATAATTAAAAAAAGTTAAGAAAAGATTCAGGTGGTTCAATAAATCCAAAAAGATTTTATCAACCTTTTTGAATCTTGCAATTCTTAAATGAGCGATAAAGATTAAAGTAATTGGGAAAAATTCCAATGAGTTCAAGAGAGATTTCAAAAAAAGAGAGGTTCAGGTGGCCCAAAAAATATTTCATTAACCTTTTTGAATGATTCAGAACAATTAACAAAAGTTTTAAAAAATTCAAGAAAGATTCAAGTGGTTCAAAAAATTCAAAAAAGATTTCTTTAAGAAACCTTTTTGAATCTTGTACTTCTTAGAAAGTACGCTAAAAAGATTAGTCATTCAAAACAATTCAAAAAAGTTCAAAAAAGATTTACAAAATTCAAGAATGATTCAGGTGGTTAAAATAATACAAAAAATATTTCTTTAACCTTTCTGAATATTGTAATTTAAAAAAAATGGCTGAAAAGAATAAAGTGATTCAGAACAATTGGAAAAAGTTCATAAACGATTAAAAAATTCAGGAAAGATTCAGGTGGTTCAAAAAATCCAACAGATTTCTATAACCTTTTTGAATCTTCTAATTGTTAAAAAATGCGCTAAAAGATTAAAGTAAATAAGAATTTGAAAAATTCAAGAAAGATTCAAGTATTTCAAAAAATTCAAAAAATGTTTCTTTAACCTTTTTGAATCTTGTAATTCTTAGAAAATGCGCTAAAAAGAGTAGTGATTCAGAACAATTGGAAAAAGTTCAAAAACGATAAAAAAATTCAGGAAAGATTAAGGTAGTTCAAAAAATCTTGTAAATCTTAAAAAATGAGCTAAAAGATTAAAGTAAATAAGAATTTGAAAAATTCAAGAAAGATTCAGGTGGTTCAAAAACTAAAAAACATTTTTTTAACCTTTTAATCTTATAATGCTTAAAAAAATGCGCTATAAAAATTAAAATGGTTCCGAACCATTAAAAAAAGTAGTTCAAAAGGTTTTAAAAAATTTAAGAAAGATTTTAGAAAATGCGCTAAAAAGATTGAAGTGATCCAAAACAATTCAAAAAAGATTAAAAAATTTCAAGAAAGATTCAGGTGGTTGAAAAAATTCAAAAATGGTTTCTTTAACCTTTTTGAGTCGTAATTCTTCAAAAATGCGCGAAAAAGATTAAAGTAATTCGGAACAATTGAAAAAAGTGAACCTTTTTGAATCTTGTAATTCTTAAAAATGCGCTGAAAAGATTAAAGTGATTCAGAACAGTTAAAAAAAGTTCACAGAGGTTTCAAAAAGTTCAAAAAAGATTCAAGTGGTTCAAAAAATCCAAAAAAAGTACTTTAACCTTTTTGAATCTTGTAATTATTACAAAATGATTAAAGTGATTCAAAACAATTCAAAAAAGTTCAAAAAAGATCAAAAAAATTAAAGAATGATTCAGGTAGTTAAAACAATACAAAATAATATTTCTTTAACCTTTCCGAATGTTGTATTTTTAAAAAATGCGCTAAAAAGATTAAAGAACAATACAAAAAAAGTTCAAAAAAGAATTAAAAAAATTGAAGAAAGATTCAGGTGGTTCCAAAAAATTCAAGAAGGATTTCTTTAACCTTTGTGAATCTTGTTCTAATTTTTTATAAACTATCAAAAAACATTTTGATTTTCTCATGTAGATAAAGTAGTTAAGTATTACTTTGTTTCACTAACCTATTGATGCACGATCGATTTGATTTCGGTGGTGTTTTAAATGTGAGTGTGTCTTCTCCTTCAGGGATTGCAACACATTAATTGGCGCAGTCGATCGTGGATTCTGACTCCTTAAGCAAGTGTCATTTTAATTACCGAGTGGATACTTTTCTTCCTCTGTTGGTGGTTATGATTATTTTACGGAATACTTTTTGTAAGTCGTAAGTTAACCTCACGAATTCAATATGGATATGAATTTTGTAACAAGTTAGTAATAGCTGGGAAATGTGTCAATTATGGTCAACTGCGGTTATGTGAAAAAGATTTTATCTGCCCTATCGAAATGACTGTGTGAATTGTGATGGAATTGATTGTGACGAAAGTTCTAAGTTCGTGCTTATTGAAAAAGAACACAATAATTGGTTGCACTTACGGATTAGTAACATCTAAATATAGAGTGCCTACTTCGCTTCTTATTAGTTAGTAACATCTAGATATACAAATAGAGAAGAGATCGCAAGAAATTCAAAGTTACCAAACCACCACACCAAATCTTACGGAAAGTCTTCATCAAGGATCAAGGTGAGAACGAACTTCTACGGACCCGCATTTGCTGCCAGCCAACGAGCCAGCCAGCAAGTTTGTTGGTTTTGAGTTTCGAGTTTCAGATTTGAGATATGTGGTTTCAAGTTTAATCGGATCAATACTCAAGCCCGTTTCAGATTTCTGATCTTTAAATATTTGTTTTTAATTCGATTACATTTATATTATCAGCATCAAAGGATAGAACTCAAATGCGACATCAGAATGAAGATAAAACAATTATTTCGATAATACCAACCTTACAACAAAGTAAACTAAACTAATTGTACTTACAAGGAACAGGAAATAGTGCTCTTTATTTAATAATCCTTTTATAAGTGGAGGACGGAATGACATACCTGGAAATAAAACACAAATTAGCAATTAAATTCTTCAAAAAATCTTTAAATTATTTACTCTTAATTGAATTTACGAGATTCTCCCAAAAATTATTATTATTAAAAGATCCTCTAAATTTTGTTGTTATAGTCCTTTAGCAACCCTAAAGTCATTCAGAAAAATAGTTAAGAATATGTGAAGAATCACGCTGAAAAATCTTTCACGATTCGTTGAAAAAATTCCCAAATTCTTTAAAGAATCTTTCAAGAACATTTTTTAAAGATTATCTAAATTTTGTTCTCAAAGTTCTTTAATATTCCCTGAAGCACCTGTGTAATAATCTTTAAAAGTCTGAAGAATAGTTAAAGAATCCAGTCGCGGAAGAAAATTCCGAAATTCTCTAAAGAATCTTTCAAGGACTATTTACAAAGATTATTTAAATTTTGTTTTTATAGTTCTTTTACATTCACCGAAGAACCTGGGTAAAAAATCTTTAAAAACCTGAAAAATAGTTAAAGAATCGTTAATTGAAGAAGCTCACGCGAGTCGACGCCTCTATGAAAATTCTGAAATTCTCTAAAGAATTTTTGAAGAACATTTTAGAAAAGCCATTTAAATTGTGTTTTCAAAGTTCTTTAATGTCCCCTCAAAAATCTATGTAAAAATCTTTAAAGAAGAATTGACAATTGAAGAATCCCGAAACGAATGTCTGAAGAATCCTTGACGAGTCGCAGAGGAAAAGTCTGAAATTCTTTAAAGAATCTTTCAAGAACATTCTATAAAGATCATTTCAATTTTGTTCTTATAGTTCTTTAACATCCCCTGAAGAACCTGTGTAAAAAATCTTAAAAAATCTGAATGGTTACACAACCGATAATTGGAGAACCTCAAACGAATCTCTAAAGAATCCTTGACGAGTCGCAAAGGAAAAGTCTGAAATTCTTTAAAGAATCTTTCAAGAATATTCTATAAAGATCATTTCAATTTTGTTCTTATAGTTATTTAACATCCCCTGAAGAACCAGTCTAAAAAATTTTTAAAAATCTGAATGGTTAAACAACCGATAATTGGAGAACCTCAAACGAATCTCTAAAGAATCCTTGACGACTCGCAAAGGAAAAGTCTGAAATTCTTTAAAGAATCTTTCAAGAACATTCTATAAAGACCATTTCAATTTTGTTCTTATAGTTCTTTAACATCCCCTGAAGAACCAGTCTAAAAAATCTTTAAAAATCTGAATGGTTAAACAACCGATAATTGGAGAAACTCAAACGAATCTCTAAAGAATCCTTGACGAGTCGCAAAGGAAAAGTCTGAAATTCTTTAAAGAATCTTTCAAGAACATTCTATAAAGACCATTTCAATTTTGTTCTTATAGTTCTTTAACATCCCCTGAAGAACCTGTGTAAAAAATCTTTAAAAATCTGAATGGTTAAACAACCGATAATTGGAGAACCTGAAACAAATCTCTGAAGAATCCTTGACGAGTCGCGGAGAAAAAGTCTGAAATTCTTTAAAGAATCTTTCAAGAACATTCTATAAGGACCATTTCAATTTTGTTCTTATAGTTCTCCCCTGAGGAACCTGTGTAAAAGATCTTTAAAAATCTGAATGGGTAAACAACCGATAATTGGGGAACCACAAACGAATCTCTAAAGAATCCTTAACGAGTCGCAGAGGAAAAGTCTGAAATTCTTTAAAGAATCTTTCAAGAACATTCTATAAAGACCAATTCAATTTTGTTCTTATAGTTCTTTAACGTCCCCTGAAGAACCTGTGTAAAAAATCTTTAAAAATCTGAATGGTTAAACAACCGATAATTGAAGAACCTCAAACGATTCTCTAAAGAATCCTTGACGAGTTGTAGAATAAAATTCCAAAATTCTCTAAAGAATCTTTCAAGAACACTATAAATCTCAATTCTCAATATTGTTGAAATATTTCTTTAACAACCTTTGACGAGTTCCATGTGCAAAAACTTGAATCTGAAGAATATTTGAAGAATTCTGTTGATGGTATCTTTTTTTTTCTTTTTGAATTTTGGAATTTTGAAGTTTAGACCTGGAATTTTAAGTTTTGGAAACAGAAAATCACGGTATCCACTGAATTCAAAGAAAAATTCTAATGCGTTTCCAATCGTAGACTCGATCCCTAGAGTTCGCGATTTAAGCATACAAAAGTAAACCGGAAACGTACAAAGAACATCAAATCAGAAATGAATGGATGCAGAGAAGGAATGGCTGAACGCCGCTACTTTCGTTGAATACTTCCATCCAACATGTATTAGCCATATTGGAGCTTTAAATCAAAAATCCATTAATATTTCAGAGCTACTGTCTGATATAATCTCCATTCTCGTGGGAGAACAGAACTTTACGTCAGCCAAAAGTGGTCGGGGAGAACTTTCCGCGCCGCCGTAAGCTGTTTCAAATTAGATACTTTCCCGAAATCAATTTCGTCTAATAACAACGACCATCACGCATAGATTACATAGGAATTACTTCCTTTCGCCTCGCTAGAGGTCGCCCGGTATATCGATTTCGGTAAACAACGCGTTTAGGTCAGTGTCTGCGTTAATTAGATTAAGCAATTAATTAAACTCGAATCGGCAATCGTGGAAGTGTATCGCGTCGAAATGCCGAGATGTAGGATTAAAATGAAATCGGCAATTAAAATCTAATTAAAATCGCGAAATGTCAAAGCTCGGATTTAATGTGAGCAACATAATGCGACCCCTTAAGTAGTTTCCTCTTTATTGAATTAAGTTTTACACCGTAGAATTAGCTTGAGTACTAAGTTTTCAAAATGTTGACTTGAAATTTTGAAATCATCTCTAGATATCATTATCTCTGTACCTACAGGTAAAGGTTGTGAAGGGTTGATGACGAGCTTTAAAGTCTGTCAAAAATACCCTTAAAGGACCCCCTCAGAGTGTGACTTTTAACGGCTGTCAAGACCCTTTAAGGAGAAGAGGTCTGGTTAAAATTGGATTGCATCAATGATTTGCTGCCACTCCATAAACTGGTAACAGGTGGGCATGATCCTGCACTGCTCAGGTTAGGACATTTAAGGAGCTTTTTTATCAAGGCCCTTTAAGGGTAAGGATCTCCTACGACCTTTTAAAGCTCTAGTATCTAAAAGCTTTACGAGTCGCCAATAATCTCAAAGGATTTATTCAGCAATTAGAACTTTTGGGGTTCTTCAAGGGTTTTGAAACGCTTTTGAACGTTGCTCGCAATATCTTTTCAAGCTCCAGGGTCTACGAAATTCTTTTAAAGGCTTCTAAAAAACTTTAAGATTCTGTAAGTTTTTAAGTCTTTAAAAGTCCTTAACAGCCTTTAAAAGATAATGTTTAAGGGAACTTTTATAAGTTCCTTAAAAGCTCTAAGAGATTTTAAAAGGACCTTTAAGAACTCTTATGGGTCCCTTGACCAATACCAAATGCCTTATTAATATGAATCGGGACATCTTATCAATCCATAAATTTCGTTAACCTTTTTGGCGCATTGTTAAAAATCACAGAGTTCAAAAAGGTTAAAGAAATCTTTTTTGGATTTTTTTAACCACCTGAATCTTTCCTGAATTTTTTTAAATCGTTTTTGAACTTTTTCCAATTGTTCTGAATCACTTTAATCTTTTCAGCGCATTTATTAAGAATTGCAAGGCTTACAAAGGTTAAAGAAATATTTTTTTGTATTGTTTTAACCACATGAATCATTCATGAATTTTGTTGAACTTTTTTGAATTGTTTTGAATTACTAAAATCTTTTTGGCGCATTTTCTAAGAATTACAAGATTCAAAAAGGTTAAAGAAATCTTGAAATCTTCTTGAATTCTTTGTGAATTTTTTTGAAATTTCTTTCAAATCGTTTTGAACTGTTCCTAAAATCCTTTTGAAATCATTCAAGATTTCAAGAAAATTTCGAATTTCGAGAAAATTTCCACAAATTTCAAGATTTAAACATTTAAAAAAAGAGAAGATTTCAAAAAAACAGGAAGATTTCAATGAGATTTCAATAGAATTTAAGGAAGGTTTGAAAGAAACCTCAAGGTCTCACGAAGATTTCAAAAAATACAGCAAGGTCAACAAGATTACATGAAGATTTCAAGAAAATTATAGGACAATTTTAGGAAGAGATCAGGACGATTTGAAAGATTTCAAAAAGATTTCACAAAGAATTCAAGGTTTCAAGAGGATTCCATGAAAATTTTAAGATTTCAAGAAGTTCGATTTTGAGAAAATTTCAGAAATAATTCGAGAACATTATGAACAAATTTCGAGATTTCAAATTTTAAAGAAAATATTTACAAAAAATAGGTCAAGGTCAACAGGATTACAAGAAGATTACATGATGATTTCAAAAGGATTTTAGGAACAGTTCAGAACGATTTGACAGAAATTTAAAAAAATTTCACGACGAACTTAAGATTTCAAGAAGAATTCAAAAAGATTTCAAGAAGATTTCAAGGAGATTTGAAGAGGATTTTAAGATTTTAAGATTTCAAGAAAATTTCAAGAAGCTTTCAAAAAGATGCCAAGAGGATTTGAAGATTGCAAAAAAATTTCAAATATTTCAAAAAATTCCAAGATTTCAGGACGATTTCAAGACAATTTCAAGAATCTTTAAGATTTCAAAAAGATTTCAAGATTTCAAAAAAATTTCAAGAAGATTTCAGGACGATTTTATAGCGATTTCAAGAAAATTTCAAGACGATTTCAAGAAGATTTCAGGAAGATTCGAGATTGGAGAAGATTCGGCCGGCTCGTGTGGCGCAATTCAGTTGAAGCTGGACTGTGATGCTAAGGCATTTCGGAAAAAATTCGAGAAAATTTTGAGATTTGAAATATTTAAAGAAAATATTTACAAAAAATAGGTCAAGGTCAGCAGGAATTACAAGAAGGTTACATGACGAACAATTCAAAAAAAGTTCAAAAACGATTAAAAAAATTCAAGAAAGATTCAGGTGGTTCAAACAATTCAACAAAAGTTTCTTTAACCTTATTGAGTCTTGTAGTTCTTCATTTCAAGAAATCAGGAAGATTTATTTGAAAGATTTCAAGTACATTTTAAGATTTCAAGATTTCAATAGAATTTCAGGAAGATTTGAAATAAACATCAAGGTCTCACGAAGATTTCAAGAATATTTCAAAAAGGGCAAGGTCAATAAGATTACATAAACATTTCAAGAAAATAATGGGAAAATTTTAGGATGAGATCAGGACGATTTTGAAAGATTTCACAAGGATTTCAAGAATATTCCATGAAGATTTCAGGAAAATTTCAGGAAAATTTCACGAAGTTTTCAGGAAGATTTCGTAGGCTTCAAAAAGATTTCAGGAAGATTTCAAAAAGATTTCAAGACTATTTCAAGAAGATTTCAAGATTTCAAAAAGATTTAAAGAAGATTTCAAAAGTTTTCAAGATGTCAAGATCTCAGGAAGATGTCAAGAAAATTTCAAGAAGATTTAAAATAGATTTCAAGATTTAAAGAAGATTTCAATAACTTTTCAATAAGTTTTCAAGAAGATTTCAAGCAGTTTTCAAAAAGATTTAAAAAAATGTCAGGAAGTTTTCAGGAAGATTTCTGGAAGATTTCAATAGTTTTCAAGAAGATTTCAAAAGTTTTCATGGTTTCTAGAAGATCTCGGGAAGATTTCAAAAAATTTCAAGATTTCAAAAGTTTTCAGGATGTCAAGATCTCAGAAAGATGTCAATAAATGTTCAAAAAGATTTAAAATAGATTTCAAGATTTAAAGAAGAGTTCAGGATGATTTCAAGAAAATTACAATATTTCAAGAAGATTTTCGAAAAGTTTTCAAGAAGATTTCAAGTTGATTTTAAGATTTCAAGCAGATTTCAAGATTTAAAAAAATTTCAGGAAGTTTTCTGGAAGATTTCAACAGTTTTCAAGAAGATTTTAAAAGTTTTCATGGTGTCTAAAAGATCTCAGAAAGATTTCACAAATATTCCATGAAGATTTTAAGATTTCAAAAAGATTTCAGGAAAATTTCAGGAAGATTTCAGGAAGTTTTCAGGAAGATTTCAAGTAGGCTTCAAAAAGATTTCAGGAAGATTTCAAAAAGATTTCAAGACTATTTCAAGAAGATTTCAAGAAGATTTCAAAAAGATTTAAAGAAGATTTCAAAAGTTTTCAAGATGTCAAGATCTCAGGAAGATGTCAAGAAAATTTCAAGAAGATTTAAAATAGATTTCAAGATTTAAAGAAGATTTCAATAACTTTTCAATAAGTTTTCAAGAAGATTTCAAGCAGTTTTCAAAAAGATTTAAAAAAATGTCAGGAAGTTTTCAGGAAGATTTCTGGAAGATTTCAACAGTTTTCAAGAAGATTTCAAAAAGACTTCAAGCAGATTTAAAGAAGATTTCAAGCAGATTTCGAGAAGATTTCAAAAGTTTTCAGGATGTCAAGATCTCAGGAAGATGTCAAGAAATTTTCAAGAAGATTTAAAATAGATTTCAAGATTTAAAGAAGAGTTCAGGATGATTTCAAGAAAATTACAAGATTTCAAGATTTTCAAAAAGTTTTCAATAAGACTTCGAGATTTTAAGATTTCAAACAGATTTCAAGAAGATTAAAAAAAATTTTCATGGTGTCAAGAAGATTTAAAGGAGAGTTCAGGAAGATTTCAAAAAGATTTCAAGAAGATTTCAATAACTTTTCAAAAAGTTTTCAAGAAGATTTCAGGAACATTTCAAAAAGATTTCAAGCAGATTTCAAGAAGATTTAAAAAAATTTCAGGAAGTTTTCAGGAAGATTTCTGGAAGATTTCAACAGTTTTCAAGAAGATTTCAAAAGTTTTCATGGTATCAAGAAGATCTCAGGAAGATTTCAAGAAAATTTCAAGAAGATTTCAAGAAAATTTCAAGAAGATTTCAAATAGATTTCAAGAAAATTTCAGGAACATTTCAAGAATATTTCAAAATGATTTTAAAAGTTTTCAAGAGGGTTTCAAGAAGATGTCGAGAAGATTTCAAGATTTCAAGCAGATTTCAAGAAAATTTCAAAAAAAGTTCAAAAAAGATTTTGAGAAAATTTCGAGATTTCAAATATTTAAAGAAAATATTTTCAAAAAATAGGCCGTCAACAGGATTACAAGAAGATTACATGACGATTTCAACAGGATTTTAGGAACAGTTCAGAACGATTTGAAAGAAATTTAAAAAAATTTCACGCAGAATTCAAGATTTCAAGAAAATTTCAAAAAGATACCAAGGGGGTTTGTAGATTGCAAGAAAATTTCAAGATTTCAAAAAAAAATTTCAAGAAGATTTCTGTAAGTCGGAATCTGCAACAGGAATATCTGTGTAAACTGGGACCTAGAATCTGGAATTTTGAATTTTGAGTCCGAAAAGTGACAATTGAAGCCTGAAAGCTGGAAAAAAAAACTTGAAAGTTAAAATGTGGAAACTGGAATTCAAAAATGGAAATTTGGAAATCCTAACAAGAAAACCGGAAAATGGAACCGCGCAAATCTGTAAACTGGAATATGGATTAAAAAGTAGAAAACTTGAATCTAGAAACTAGGATCTGGAAAGTAAAATCCGGAAACTAGGTTGTGGAAACCGCAATCTGGAATTACGAATGTGGCAACTGGAATGATGGAAACCGAAATTTGGAAAAATGTGGAAACTGAAAAATTAAATTTTGAATCTGATATCTGGAATGGCAGTCTGAAACTGAACTACAATTTGGCACCTTGAACAGAATTTCGAACATCCTGAAACCGGAATCCGGGAGGTGAAATCCGCAAACCTGGAGAATGGAAAGTGGAAATTTGAATTTCGCAACCGCAATCTCCAAACTGTAATCGGGGATCGGAAAACTGGATTCTCCAAACTGGCATCGAGGAACTGGGGTTTTGGATTAAGAAGCTTGAATATGAAAACTGGGATGACTTGGGATCTGGATTCTGGAACCAGAATCTAAAAACTGGAAATTGGGATCAAGGAAGTGCAATTTCGAAACCTGAATATCGAAACTGGAATTTGATAACCGGAATCAATTCAGATTCCTCGTGTTGGTTCTAATGTAGTTTACTGAGCATGGTTAGACAATTTTCTGAATTTCTTTTCCAGCTCTTAACTAGATTCGTTGGCATCATACGGATTCATAGCGTCTAAGTATACTTGGAGTAACGCGACGTTGGATCACGTACGAGTTTGTAGCGTCGAAATATATCGATAGGATCTTATTGCAGAAATGTTGTATTCTTACATTCCCGATTCCTTGCACTCTTTAAATTCTGCATGACAGCTATCGATGGAAGAAGCGAAATCGAAAGGACGATTCTGATTTTTGATTTTGTAAACCTCCTCGATTTTTCGTGAGTATCTCAACGAGATCTCTCAAAAAATGTGTTTATGTTTCATTACAATTAGAATTAAGAAGCGGGAGCTTTGAACAAAAGGCTCAAAACAACAATGGCGGTAATTAGATTAGAAACTTAGTAGCAGAGCATAGACAAAACAATACAAATTAGAAGCGAAAAACTAGGAGTCGGCAACCTTTCGAGTTAACATTCAAAGTAAAGGGCCAAAATCTCTTAGGCCCTAATAAATGGCGCAATTCTGTTTTTCCCCCCTGGTGTACACAATGCTCGATTTTTCTGCATGTGCGTTACGTACCTCCTTCGGTTAGAAGCATATAATACCCCGGAATGAACGCGAACAGAGAGCCCTTCCATTGGGTTAATGAAGTGCGATTGTTTTACATCCTTTGTTTCGCTTGACGTGAGAACGTCGCCCTATACATGCGTATATTTGTTGGTTTTGTACAAATTTCCAGCCCCCCCTCCGTTAAATTTATTGCGGAGTTTTGTTCTAGAGAATAGAAAACGCGCTAATTCGCGTAATCGCGCCACCTGCCCGCCGCGCGCGGGAATTAATTCATCACACACACACACTGCACTAAACACACTCGTCGATTCAATTCTGATAAGTGGGCGTTTTAAATCTGCATCTCTCTCGCGCGCCTCTCTCCTCTTTTTTTTCCTGCTCCTTGTATTATCAGGAAGTGCCCCTTGAACTTTGAGCAGTTTGTTTTCAGCCGGCGTTTTCCGTAAAAAATGATCCCGATTATTCCCACTTGACGTGCTCCCTATTAATCAAAGCCTTTCTTTTTATTTTGTGAAAAAATAGTTTAACGCTGGCGTGAGACGGAGAGAGGGAGAGCGAAAACGCCCCCCCCCCCCCGGATCAATACTCTTTGTCTTCGCACGCGTCTCGATAAGATTTAAAGTCGGTCTGAGGTGAGTGCATTACTAAACGAACCCGTGTCAATGTCTGCGATGAGGAATGGATGGGTAGTTTACATATTTAATCTGCGGGATTGTTTAAGACGCTCCTAGAAAGAGTGCGATGGAAGAAGCTCGAATGTAGAAAAAACTAAATCCGCTGCAATTTCGAAATTGAGTCAGATCTCATGTACAGTCATGCAACAGTTCTTGCAATACCATATGATATATAATATAATATAATATAATATAATATAATATAATATAATATAATATAATATAATATAATATAATATAATATAATATAATATAATATAATATAATATAATATAATATAATATAATATAATATAATATAATATAAAATAAAATGTAATCTCTTGAACTTTGTTTAGTCTTCATATTTATTTGGATTCCTTAAACTCGAATTTCTTTTAAAATACTAAGAGTTCTCTTAAAATTTTCTTCAAGCTACGGTGTTCTGGAGTTCCTGTGACTTTTTTGAATTTCGCTTGGTTTTCATTTCAAGTGGTTTCTTTAAAGTTCTCTTGAACTTTCTTTAAAATACAAAAAGTTCTCTTAAAATTTCCTTCAAACTACGTTGTTTGGGAGTTCCCGTAAACTTTTTTTAAATTTCCCTTGGTTTCCATTTTCATGTGGTATGTTTAAAGTTCTCTTGAACTTCTTTTAAAATACTAAGAGTTCTCTTAAACGTTCCTTCAAGCTACGTCGTACTGGAGTTCCTGTGACTTTTTTGAATTTCGCTTGCTTTTCATGTTCATGTGGTTTCTTTAAAATACAAAGAGTTCTCTTAAAATTTTTTTAAAACTACGTTGTTTGAGAGTTTCCGTGAACTTTTTTGAGTTTCACTTGGTTGTGATTTTCATGTGGTTTCTTTACAGTTCTAGAACTTCTTTTTTTGAAAATACTAAAAGTTCTCTTCAAAAATTCTTCAAACTACGTTGTTTTGGAGTTCCCGGAAATTTTTTTTTATGTCGCTTGGCTTTTTGTTTACGTGTTTCTATAGGTGTCGAGATTTCAAGTCTTAAAGTTGTTGAGAGTTCATTTTTGAAGTTGTGAAACTTCAAATCTTTCAAGTAGTGAAATTTTGAAGTTTTACAGTTGTGAAGTTTTATAGTTTTGAAGTTTTGATATTTTAAAGTTTTGTTGAAACCGAGGTTGAAACTTTGAAGCTTTAAAGTTTTAAAGGTTTGAAGTTTTGAAACTTAGAAGCTTTAAAGCTTTCAAGTTTTCAAGTATTGAAGTTTTGAATTTTTAAAGTTTTGGATTGAAGTTTTAAGTTCTGAAGTTTTGAAGGTTTGTAGTTCTCAAGTTCTGAAGTTTTGAATTTTTAAAGTTTTGAAGGTTGAAGTTTTAAAGTTTTGAACATTTAAAAATTTAAATCTTTAAAGCTTTAAAGTTTTGAAGGTTTGAGGTTTTGCAGTTTTGAAATTTTAAAGTTTTGAAGGTTTGAAGTTTTAAAACTTTGAAACTTTGAAGGTTTGAAGTTTGAAGTGCTGAACTTTTGAAGATTTGAAGCTTGTGAACTTTGAAGCTTTAAAGTTTTGAAGGTAAAGTTTTGAAGGTTTGAAGTTGTGAAGTTTTGAAGCTTTGAAATTTTGAAGCGTCAAAGTTGTGAAATGTTGAAGTTTTGAATGTAGAATTTGTGATGTTTTGAAGATTTGAAGGTTTGCGTTTATAAGTTTTGAAATTTTGAAGCTTTCAAGTAGTGAAATAGTAAAGTTCTGAAGTTCTGATGTTTTGAAGATTTACAGTTTTTGTGAAGCCTCGAAATTGTAAAATTATGAAATTTTGAGGTTTTGAAGTTTTAAAGATTTAAAGCTTTAAATCTTTGAAGGTTTGGAGTTTGGATGCTTTGATATTTTGACATTTCTGATAAAACTTCTAACCTTCAAAGCTTCCAAAGTTCACAAACTTCAAATCTTCTTCAAAAATTCAAAACTTCAAAATTGTAAAACTTCAATAATTCAAAACTTCAGAACTTTAGAACTTCAAACCTTCAAAACTTCTAAATTTCACAACTTCAACATTTTACACCTTTAACATTTCACTACTTCGAGCCTTCAAAACTTCAAAGTTTGAAAACTTCACAACTTCAAAGCTTCATAACTTCAATACCTCAAAATTTCCACACTTTCACACCTTCGAGGCTTCAAAAACTGTAAAACTTCAAAACTTCAAACCTTCAAATTTTCAAAGCTTCAAGACTTCACAACTTCAACATTTCACAACTTCGAGGCTTCAAAACTTCAATGCTTCAACATTTCACAAATTAGAGGCTCAAACCTTCAAATCTTGAAAGCTCCAAAGCTTCAATTCTTCTCAACTTTATACCTTCAAAGCTTCAAAACATTAAAACTTCAAAATTTCACAAGTTCAAAGCTTCATAACTTCATACATTCAAAGCTTCAAAACCAAAATTTCACAACTTCGATGCTTTAAAAAACTGCAAAACTTCAAAACTGTAAAACTTCAGAACTTCAAACCTTCAAAACTTCAATATTTCACCACTTGAAAGTTTCAAAACTTATACCCTCAAATTTTCAAATTTTCAAAGCTTCAAAACTTCACGACTTTATACCTTCAAAGCTTCAAAACTTCAAAGCTTTAAAGCTTCAACGTTTCAAAACTTCAAATTTTGAAATTTGCAAATTTTTAAAATTTGAAGATTTGTGTGACAGGTTTCTAATTGTGAGAAATTTAAGATTTTTAAGATATAGACCTCGTGACCTTGAGACCTTCAAATCAAGTTTTGAAGTTTTGAAATTTTAATGTATTGAAGGTTTGAAGTTCTAAAGATCTGAAGTTCGGAATTTTAGAAGTTAACAGTTCTGAAGTTTTGAAGTTTTAAAAATTTGAAGTTTTGAAACGTTGAAGCTTTAAAGCTTTGAAGGTTTGAAGTTTTGAAGCTTTGAAGGTTTGAGCCTCGAATTTGTGAAATGTTGAAGTTTTGAAGCTTTGAAAATTTGAAGGTTTGAGGTTATAAAGTTTTGAAGCTTTCAAGTGGTGAAATATTGAAGTTTTGAAAGTTTGAAGTTCTGAAGTTTTACAGTTTTGAAGTGTGGAAATTTTGAGGTCTGGAAGTTTGGAA
Organism: Photinus pyralis; assembly: GCF_008802855.1. NCBI lineage: Eukaryota > Metazoa > Arthropoda > Insecta > Coleoptera > Lampyridae > Photinus > Photinus pyralis. The sequence goes on from NW_022170250.1 coordinate 9,152,932, forward strand.
GCTTTTGAAGTTTTGAAGCCTCGAAGCAGTGAAATGTTGAAGTTTTAAAATGTTGAAGTTGTGAAATTAAGAAGTTTTGAAGGTTTGAAGTTCTGAAGTTTTGAAATTTTGAAGCTTTAAAGCTTAGAAGGTTTGAAGTTTTGAAGTTTTGATGCTTTGGTATTTTGACATTTCTGAAATTTTGATATTTGCAAATTTTTGAATTTTGAAGATTTGCGTCTGTGAGGTTTCTAAGATTGTGAGACTGAAATTGAAGATTTTTAAGATATAGACCTCGCGACCTTGAGATCTTGAGACCTTCAAATCAAGTTTTGAAGTTTTGAAATTTTAAAGTTTTGAAGGTTTGAAGTTCTAAAGTTCTGAAGTTTTGAATTTTTGAAGTTGAACAATTCTGAAGTTTTAAAGTTTTAAAAATTTGAAGTTATGAAACTTTGAAGCTTTAAAGCTTTGAAGTTTTAAAGCTTTGAAGGTATAAAGTTGTGAAGAATTTAAGCTTTGAAGCTTTCAAGCTTTGAAGGTTTGAGCCTAAAATTTGTGAAATATGTTGAAATTTTGAAGTATTGAAGCCTCGAAGTTGTGAAATTTTGAAGTTTTGAAGGTCTGACATTTTGAAACTTTGAAGTTTTGAAGGTTTGAAGTTCTGAAGGAGGTTTTGAAGTTTTATAGTTTTTGAAGCCTCGAAGTTGTGAAATTTTGAGGTCTTGAAGTTATGAAGCTTTAAAGGTTTGAAGTAATGAAGCTTTGAAGTTGTGATGTTTTGAAGGCTCGAAGTAGCGAAATGTTAAAGTTTTAAAATGTCGAAGTTGTGAAGTTTTGAAGCTTTGAAGTTTGAAGCCTTGAAGTGGTAACATTTAGAAGTTTTTTAAGTTTTGAAGTTCTAAAATTCTGAAGTTTTGAATTTTTAAAGTTTTACAATTTTGATGTTTCGAAGTTTGAAGTTTTGAATTTTTGAAGAAGATTTGCAGTTTGTGAACTTTGGAAGTTTTAAAGCTTTGAAGGTTAGAAGTTTTGAAGGTTTGAAGTTGTGAAATTTTGAAGCTTTAAAGGTTTGAAGAATCAAAGTTGTGAAATGTTGAAGTTTTGAAATGTCGAAGTTGTGAAGGTTTGAAGCTTTGAAGATTTGAAGGTTTGAGGTTATAAAGTTTTGGTTTTGAAGCTTCAAGTGGTGATATTTTAAAATTTTGGTTTTGAAAGCTTTGAGGATTTGAAAATTTGAAGCTTTGAAGTTATAAAATTTTGAAGTTTTGAAATTTTGAGGTTTTGAAGTTTTAAAGTTTTAAAGATTTGAAACTTTAAATCTTTGAAGATTTGAAGTTTGAAGTTTTGAACTCTTGAAGACGAAGTTTTGAGGCTTTTGATATTTTGACATTTCTGAAATTTAGATGTTTTTGAAGATTTGCGTCTGTGAGGTTTCTAAAATTCTGAGACTGAAATTTAAGATTTTTCAGATATAGACTTCGTGACCTTGAGACCATAAAATCAAGTTGTGAAGTTTTGAAATTTTAAAGTTTTGAAGATTTGAAGTTTTTAAACTTTAAAGCTTGGAAGGTTAGAAGTTTTGAAGCTCTGAAGTTGCGAAATTTTTAAGCTTTGAAGTTTTGAAGCCTCGAATTTGTGAAATTATGATATTTTGAGATTTTGAAGTTTTGAAATTTTGAAGCTTTGAAGTTTTGAAGCCTCGAATTTGTGAAATTTTGAGATTTTGAAGGTATGAAATTTTGAAGCTTTGACGTTTTGAAGTCTCAAAGTTGTGAAATGTAGAAGTTGTGAAGTTTTGAAGCTTTGAAGGTTTGAGGTTATAAAGTTTTGAAGCTTCAAGTAGTGAAATTTTGAAGTTTTTTGAGGCTTTTGATATTTTGACATTTCTGAAATTTAGATGTTTTTGAAGATTTGCGTCTGTGAGGTTTCTAAGATTGTGAAACTGAAATTTATGATTTTTAAGATATAGACCTCGCGACCTTAAGATCTTGAGACCTTCAAATCGAGTTTTGAAGGTTTGAAGTTCTCAAGTTCTGAAGTTTTGAATTTTGAAGTTTTGAAATTTTACAGTTTTGAAGTGTGAAGGTTTAAAAATTTGAAGTTTTGAAACTTTGAAGCTCTAAAGCTTTGAAGGTTTGAAGTTTTGAAGCTTTGAAGGTATTAAGTTGTGAAGAATTGAAGCTTTGAAGATTTGAAGCTTTGAATTAGTGAAATGTTGAAGCTCTGAAGTTTTGAAACCTCGAAGTTGTGAAATGTTGAAGTTGTGAAGATTTGAAGGTTTGAGGTTATAAAGTTTGGAAAATTGAAACTTGAAGCTTTAAAGCTTTCAAGTCTTGAAGTTTTGAAATTTTAAAGTTTTGAAGGATTGAAATTCTCCAGTTCTGAAGTTTTGAAGTTCTAACGTTCTGAAGTTTTGAATTTTTGAAAGTTTTACAATTTTGAAGTTTTGAAGGATTAAAATTCTCCAGTTCTGAAGTTTTGAAGTTCTAAAGTTCTGAAGTTTTGAATTTTTGAAAGTTTTACAATTTTAAACTTTTGAAGGATTGAAATTCTCAAGTGCTGAAGTTTTGAAGGTTTGAAGTTCTTTAATTCTGAAGTTTTGAAGTTTGAGAAGTTGTGAAGCTTTGAAGTTTCGAAGTTTTGATATGTTGACACTTCTGAAATTTTGATATTTGGAAATTTCTGAATTTTGAAGATTTGCGTCTGTGAGATTTCTAAGATTGTGAAACTGAAATTTAAGATTTTGAGATCTTCAAATCTTAATATTTTTAGATATTGGGATTTGGGATTGGGTCTTTAGATCCTGAAATCCTGTTCTGACATATTGAGGTACTGCGATTTTGAGATTTTAAATCTTGAGGGGTTCATATTTTGTAGCATCGGCATTTGACACTTCTTGAAATTTTGAATTTTTTAATTTTAAGCCTTTCTTCACGTTTTTAGATTTTCAGAATTCGAAGTTTGAGATTTTGAAGCACGAACTTTGAATCTTTAATACTTTGAATGTTTGAAGTTTTCAGTTTTTGAAGCCCCGAAGTTGTGAAATTATAAAATTTGGAAGTTTTGACATTTTGAGGATTTGAAGTTTTGAAGCTTTGAAGGTTTGAAGTTTTGAAGGTTTGAAGTTGTGAAATGTTAAAGTTTTAAAATGTTGAAGTTATGAAGTTTTCTGCAAATTATCTTGAAGTTCTTTTAAATCTTCCTTGAAGAAGAATTGAGAATTCCCTTGAAATTGTCTTTCAGTTCGAATGAAACTCGAATGAGATTTTCTGGAAGTCGCAGTTTTATTGAAGTCCAATTAAACTGTTATTTAAATTCTCTTAATCTTGTTTCCACCTCCATGGCCGCCATCTTGTCGTTGGTTTTCGTTTTCATATTTACGGTTATTTATTCTTGCAGGCGAAATTTTGCATTTACGATTTAAAGTTCGATCAGCAACATAAAATTCGCATGGAGGTGGAAAGAAACTGTGGAATCTAAAAGGGTGCTTCGATGCAAAGACAGCGTGCAAATAAGTGCCTTAGATCCAGACCGGAAACTTCCAATTACCGATGACCGCAGCGACGATTAGATTTATTTACTTTGTTAAGCCTTTCAGAAAATTTGTCGGAATGTTAAAATATCGTCGATTGTTTGGTATTGGGTTCGAGCCAGTTGAAGTGGATGATGAGTCGATATTGGAAGCGATCGTTTATTGTTGAACGGTGGGCGAGGGCAAGTTCAATTGTGATTCCTGTACAGACAAGCCCACTTCTGATCCGGCATGCATTGCTCGACAACGGCGTGGAACAAAAGACGCGAATTCAAAGCTAAACTTGGATTAGTGCCAATTTCGGGAGTCGGCTTACTTTACCAGACGAACGTGAATAATATATGTACATGTTTGTGGTATTAACACCGCCATTTAGAAAATAGGAAAGCCGACGTTCTAGGCGGGTCATGTCATATTATACAAATCAAATATCTCGACTCAACTACGCCAAACAGTTTATGTATACAAGAAACCGAGTTGTAACATGAATTACATTCAGTTGAAAGGAGCACGTTCGGTTTCACAACGGAATAGACCTTAATTGCGATTGCCGTTTGCTCACGTCATAAATTAAATGTGACGTTGGAAAAACGAACCGCATGGCACAACCGTACGGATTTGTCGAAGAACATAGCGCACCCGTACGGATTTGTCCGTCACTGTCGCCATCTTTGAATTCTATCGCAAATTAAAAAAAAAGGGTTAGATAAGGATTACCCAAAACCTCGGGTTATACGAAACTTGTAGCGCATTCCTAATTTTTGGTTTTAGAGAAATTACGAGTTTGTGGTTTTCCAAGTAAAGGAGTTTCGCTCGTGCCCTTACCACATAATACGAAACGTGTTCGGATTTCCAAGAAGTATTTACCTGTAGTTTACGCGTCGGAATGCTAAGATTGCCCTCGAAGTTTGTTATTATGACATAATTCGGAAATGCCGATCCCGTGGAATTTGCGTAATAAAGAAAGCGAGGCGGACGGCGCGAATTAATCAATTACGGCGCGTTTGATCGATCGCGATGTCAATTCGGAAAGTATTCGAAAAATGCTAATTACGCCACCCCGCCTGCGGGCGATGAAGAAATTTATACACATTGTTTGTTAAGGGGGTGAAATTGATTCAGGAGATATAAAGGCGTTAGAATCGAACCGAAGTGTGACGGAGAACGCGCCGATGGAGTCAAAGCAATCAACTTAACGAATCTGATGTATATCCCAGGCAACGCCTGCAATTGCGTCGTGCACTTTCCCCGGGGACTTTTTTTGATCGAATTTATTAACAAAAAATACTTACGCCCAAAATAAGAAAGTTTCACGGCGAGGAGTGTCGCCTTCGCTGACACAAAAACGTAATGAATTCTTTTCCGAACCTTAACCGAATCAACTTCAAACTTCTAAACGGATCCGTTCTATCAGCGGAGGCGACGGAAAAAGTTCCGTCATAAGTTCATGCGTTTACAGCTTACATCAACTACCAATTAGAGGTCTCTCTGCAGGCTATGGGCCATGAACATATTAATCAAAGTCTTGCTAGACCCGCGATTCTTGCTTAAAACACCAACATTTTGGAGTTTTCGGAAGATATTTAAATTGCAGTAAAAATGCGCGCGTCTTCGGTACGTAGCCGATATTTGTCATGAGCCTTGAGTACCGGGTGACCCAATAAGACCGTTCTCCGGCCATATCTCTGGAACCGTTCCTCGTATGACTTAGGGGTAAAAAATTATTGGGTAAATTGGTTATGGAGAATCACTGGAAAATATTTTCCAGTTCTAAAAATGACCACCAGAGGGCGTAACTGCCATCTTAAATTTTAAAATTGCATTTTCTTTAAATTTCGTATAATAAACTAAACATTCTTTTTTCACATTTTTAAAGAGAACCAGTTTATCATTTTCGTAAAAACAAAAACTTAGTTATTTCAAAAACAAAGATGGCGTGGGGCGTTCAATTCTTTTTGCAATAACCTGCTTTAACTTCTTAACGGTTTGACCGATTGTAACAAATTTGGTATCGTTGAAAAAAGCATTCCTTTGGCAATGAGAATCAACCAAAATATAGTTAATTTAGTTGGATCCTTCTCCGCCAGGAGGCTAGTTTTGACACTATGACCCAAAATCCTAAAAAAATTAAAAAATCAAATGGAATAATATGACTAATTCTTTATAAAAAAAGTAGCCAAATAACGCCAGAGGCCAGTGAAAACCGTTTTTCAAAATCTCCCTCAAATATTGGGAAAATGAGATTAATTAATTAATTAATAAAAATGCTTAAATTGTATCTTATTTGACGTATCGGTATTTGTCGATGGCGCGAAAGATTGTTTGGAAAAGGACCCTACACTTTTAGGTAGGCCTTGGAAAATTAAGCAAATGAAACACGATGCATTATAAAATAATAACAGCCTTAATTTGTAAATTATTCTGCTGTGTTTACAATCAGAAAGTGCAGTTTTTTGAATTTGTAATCTTTTCTAAAATGCCGATTTCTAACCAAGAAGCATTCAATGTGCTGGCGGCGATGGTTCGTGGTCGATTCGGATAACGCAAATAGAAGACGTGGTCAGCGATGGTCGCATTTTGAAAATACTCAAAATATATCGCCAGGATATTAAATGCTTCTTGGTTAGAAATCGGCATGTTTTGGCATGTTTTCCTAAAGAAAAAAGCATATTATTCCATTTAATTTTTTTAATTTTTTTAGGATTTTGGATTAGTGTCAAAACTAGCCCCCTGGCGGAGAAGGATGCAACCAAATTAACTATTCTTGTTGTCCAAGAAATGCTCTTTTCAACGATAACAAATTTGTTACAATCGGTCAAACGATTAAGAACTTAAAGCAGGTTATTGCAAAAACAATTGAATGCCCCACGCCATCTTTGTTTTTGAAATAACTGAGTTTTTGTTTTTACAAAAATGATAAACTGGTTCTCTTTAAAAATGTGAAAAAATTTTTTTAGTTTATTATGCGAAATTGAAAGAAAATGCAATTTTAAAATTTAATATGGCAGTTACGCCCTCTGTTGGTCATTTTTACAACTTTCCAGCGATTCTTCATGTCCGATTTACCCAATAATTTTTTTACCCCTAAGTCATATGACGAACGGTTCTCGAAATATGGCCGAGGAACAATCTCATTGGGTCACCCGGTACATAATCGATTTAAGCCATGAATTTGGAAGTATCAACTCATTAACAACATTTTTTACTCTTGGATATTCAATGAGGGCCTCCTCCATTTTATGTTCTCGGCCTTTTCGAATTTAGGCGAGTCATCAATCTGAAAGCCTTGTTTCTACAGAAGCTTTCAAGTAGTGAAATTTTGAAGTTTTACAGTTTTGAAGTTGTGAAGTTTTGTTGAAACTTTGAAGCTTTAAAGTTTTGAAGTTTTGAAGGTTTGAAGTTCTAAAGTTCTGAAATTTTGAATTTTTGAAGATTTACAGCTTTGAAAATTTGAAGTTTTGAAACTTTGAAGCTTTAAAGCTTTCAAGTTTTGAAATTTTAAACTTTTGAAGGATTGAAGTTCTCAAGTTCTAAAGTTTTGAATTTTGAAGTTTTACAATTTTAAAATTTTGAAGGTTGAAGTTTTGAAAATTTAAAAATTTGAAGCTGTAAAGCTTTGAAGGTTTGAAGTTTTGAAGTTTTAAACTTTTGACGTTTTGAAATTTTAAAGTTTTGAAGATTTAAAGTTTTAAAGTTTTGAAGGTTTGAAGTTTTGAAGTTTTGAAGTTTTGACATTTTGAAATTAATAATAATAATAATAAAGATCTTTATTCAAACATTATTTTGATATTTTGACATTTCTGAAATTTTGATATTTGGAAATTTTTGAATTTCGATTTGCGTATGTGAGGTTTCTAAGATTGTGAGACTGAAATTTAAGATTTTCAAGATATAGATCTCGCGACCTTGAGATCTTGAGACCTTTAAATCAAGTTGTGAGGTTTTGAAGGTTTGAAGTTTTGACGTTTTAAAAATTTGAAGTTTTGAAACTTTGAAGCTTTGAAGGTTTGAAGTTTTGAAGGTTTGAAGTTCTGATGTTTTGAAGTTTTATAGTTTTTGAAGTTGAATTGTTGAAATTATGAAATTTTGAAGTTTTGGAATATTGAGATTATGAAGATTTGAAGTTGTCAGTTTTGAAGCTTTGAAGCTTTAAAGTTTTAAAGTTTTGATATTTTGACATTTCTGAAATTTTGGTATTTGGAAATCTTTGAATTTTGAAGATTTGCGTCTGTGAGGTTTCCAAGTTTGTGAGAAATTTAAGATTTTTGAGATATAGACCTCGTGACCTTGAGCGACTTGACCTTCAAATCAAGTTGTGAAGTTTTGAAGCTTTGAAATTTTAAAGTTTTGAAGGTTTGAAATTCTAAGTTCTGAATTTTTAAAGTTTGAAGTTTGAAGTTCGAAAGTTCTCAAGGTTTGAAAGTTTGAAGTTCTAAAGTTCTGAAGTTTTGAATTTTTTATGTTTTGAAGTTTTGTAGTGTTGAAGTTTTAAACTTTTGAAAATTTGAAGTTTTGAAATTTTAAAGTTCTAAAGTTCTGAAGTTTTGAAGGTTTGAAGTTTTGAAGCTTTGGAGTTGTGAAGTTTTGAAATTTTGAAATTAATAATAATAATAAAGATGTTTATTCAAACATCCTTGTATTAGCACATAAAATATTGTGAAGTTTTGAAGTTTGAAGTTGTGAACTTTTGAGGATTTGAAGTTTGTGAACTTTGAAGCTTTAAAGCTTTGAAGGTTTGAAGCTTTGACGTTTTGAAATTTTAAAGTTTTGAAGGTTTAAAAGATCTAAAGTTCTGAAGTTTTGAAGTTTTGACGTTGTGAAGTTTTGAAGCTTTAAATCTTTGAAGGTTTGAAGTTTTGAAGTCTTGAAGTTTTGATGCTTTGATATTTTGACATTTCCAAAATTTTGATATTTGGAAATTTTTGAATTATGAAGATTTGCGTCTGTCAGGTTTCTAAGATTGTGAAACTGAAATTTTAATTTTTTACGTTTTCGGCCTTTTCGAATTTAGATGAGTCATCAACCTGAAAGCCTTATTTCTACAGATGAAAAATGAGAAATTTTGCTTAGAAGATCAACAGTTTTTGGCATTTACAGCGCCCATATCAACTTTATAGCACTAACTAGTGGTCTCGCTTACTTCATGAGTTATCAAGCGACCTAGGCAGAGATCTGATGGGGTAAATCAAAACTTCTACACGGCCTAGGTTTGTGCCGTATACGTATATACAGTTATTTACAATTAGCCTAGGATGCTTTACATAGAATGAACGTGGTACGTTAATGCCGGTGTCTCTTGACAGTGCGTGCATACGGCGTATGAGTTTCCACTGCGCAGATCTGTGCCGAATTCGCCTTCGGCAATGAGCCGAAGCAAAAGTGATAGAGCGAGCCCAAGGCGAGTTCGGCACCAACCTAGGCAGAGTAAAGGTCTGATGGGGTAAGTTAAACCTTTGCACTGCCTAGGTTTGTTCCGAAAATGTCGCACGCTCGGTACTGCTATAAAGCTAACACTTTTGCATACCTAGGTTCATTGCCGAAAGCGAGTTCGGCACATACCTAGGCACAGTAACGATCCGATGAGTATGTTAAAGCTCTACTCCGCCTAGCTCGCTCACTTTTGAATACCTGCGGCGAAAGCGAGTTCGGCACAAACCTAGGCAGAGTAAAGGTCTGATCGGGTAAGTGAACCTCCAGCACTGCCTAGGTTTGTGCCGCACGCTCGGAACTACTATAAAGCTATCACTTTTGCATACTTAGGTTCATTACCGAAGGCGAGTTCGGTACATACCTAGGCAGAGTAAAGATCCGTTGATTAAGTTAAAACTCTAGATCTCTGCCTAGGTTTGTGCCGAATTCGCCTTCAATTTGCTCGGCACTGTTTGAGAGAATTGAGTAGAGAAAGTAGAAGTTCGACTTAGCCCATCAGCTCTTTACTCTGCCTAGGCGCTGCTTTTCAAACAATGACTTTTGCATATCGGCAATTCGGCACGGAGCTAGGCAGAGTAAAGGTGTGATGCGGTAACCTCTACTCTGCCTAGGTTTATGACGTACTCGTCCTCGGTTCGCACAGCACTGTTTGAGAGAGTTGAGTTAAGAGGACAGAAGTTCGGCTTACACCATCAGATCTTGATCCGACCTAGGTCTGTGGCGAACGCGCCTTCTGTTCGTTCGGCACTACTTTTCAAACTATCATTTTTGAAAACCTAGGCAGAGTAGAAGTTTAACTTATGCCATTAAACCTTTGCTTGGGTCGAACTCGCTTTCGATTCGCTCGACACTGTTTCAGACAATTGAGTTGAGAGAGAAGAAGTTCGATGAAACGCAAAGAAGTTAACTAAGTTTAATTCTCTTATAAGGAGTTGCAAAAGGAGGGTCGATTGAGGCCCCTGTAGAAGACAAATAGTATGTAAAGGAGTAACAATTCTGTGCGCATCAAGTAGATGAGTCATCAAACGTAAGCCTTGTTTCTTGTCATGAGTTCCCAAACATGAGATTCTTGAAGACAATGAAGACATTTGAATTGCAATACATATGCACACGTCTTCGGTATGTAGACGACATTGGTCATGAGCCTGGAGTAACATGACACACAAGTTACAAGTAAAGTAAGCGAAGTTTATCGGAGAGCTATAGTTTGATGGTATAAACTCATAAGGGAAAGCCATGATAGTTGGATATTTAGATCGTATAAATCCATAAGATTAGTTGTGTAGCAAAAATCTTCAAAAATCGATTTTCCAAACGCCGGTTTACGAAATTGCGTGACTCATCGAGAGCGACTGACGACTCAGGCCTGGAAAATCTGTATTTGGAGTACAAGTTTGTACTATCAAGCCGACACTGAAAACGTTCGACTTACCCTATACTTACCGTTGGCAACTCTGGCAAAAAACTACACCTACACCTACCTTTCAAGTCGAGACGATGGACGTTTCGCGGCACTTTTGAATTTGGATGGCAGTCAGCTCGATATGGGTGGCACGAATGAACTCCTACGTTGTGTAATCGGTTCTTTATGTGTTGGGAAGTGAGACATCATCGGGAAGGGAATTAAATAAAGGACAGAACTTTTGTGCGTAAGAAATGACAAGAACAAATAAATATATTACGCATACAACAAGACCCTACCAGAGAAACCTTCTACTGGACAAAAACCCCAGCATAGGCGACACAAATACATGAAATAAATCACCTACAGTAATAAAATGCAAAAGAAAATACATATAAATAAAACATCTCAAATTGTATGATAAAAACCAGATAATCAAATCAAATGCAATTAAACAAGTTCATAAAAACAAAATACACAAGACATAAATGCAGTGGAAAACATGATAAATCAATTGAGTATAGAAACACCTGTACGATCATTTGAACCAACATAACCCGTAAAATAATCAATTGCCTGTACATAGGAAACATGTAAATGGTGTGGCTCCACTCCAGCCTTCCGTTAACATAAATTAATTCAAGACGAAAAGTGCATGTGAGAATTCCAGTAGCAAGTATTCATGTGAAAATCAATTACCGCTCGAGCAGAACATATTTTAAATTGTGGATGTTAATGAGAGGGCCCCTACTCGCATCGCTAAGATGCTAAGAACTGCAATCCTCACGAGACGAGTAGGCAACAGATACCGCGAAAGATCGAACTGTATTAGGTACCTACTCCATGGAGACAGAATGAACCACTCGCACACACAAACATCGAAACATCAAGTAAGAGAGCCCCCCTTCGTATAGCTAACGCACAAGAACTGCAGCGCGCCACGAACCAAAAAGTAACATATACAGCAAACAATCAAACTTCCCTCACCATCTCTAAAATTGACAGCATTGGAGCGTCGTTCCTACCACACCACGTCCTGCTTTATTACTATACTTTTAGTACCAAAGATGCTAACTGGAAACTCGAATTGTCGCCTGCAAGCGGGCAACTGGAAATCAAAAGCTGGAAGCGGGAAGAATGTGCAACACGAAAATTGTACAACGGACGCTGGGAACTAAAACAGAAGATGAGGACTCACAATTGTAACTGCAGCCGTCAAGATATGTGAATTGCAGTAGAAATGCGAGCATCCTCGGTATACAGCCAATATTGGTCATGAGCTTAGAGTCATAAGTTTAGGGTCAACAGTCACTATTCATAAGTCGTTTTGTACTTTTTGATACTAAATGAAGGTTTCCTCCGGTAATATCTATTTATTGCAATTTTCACTCCGTAATTTGAAGCTTCAATTATCTTTCTTCGTTTTACGTTCTCAGTTTTTTTAAAATTTTAATTTAGTTCTCCGGTTGTCGCACTGTGTGATAACCGGTTGTGCTTATTGTTCCAATGATTATCAATCCTAAATGGTTTGATTGGGAATAAATAATGCATGACATAGTTTGATGGTAGGAATCTGTAAGGGTAAATCATTATAGTTGGATATTTAGATGGCATAAATTCATACGGTATCTTTATAGTGGATATTTAGATGGTATAAACCCATGCGGAACACTTGCTTGGATATTTAGATGGTATAAATCCATACGGAATCATTACAATTGAATATTTAGATGGTATAAATCTATATGTTAAGTTAGTTGCCTGCTTGCATGCACCGTCCAAAAATCCCCAAAAGAAGCTTTTCCACACGCCGGTTTGTAGTTAAGACTACTGATACAGAAGCGATTAATTTTAAGTTTGGACATAGTTGTCAGATAAAGTTAGAGAACGTTTCAATTTCGCAATGTTTTATGGGCCAATTTAGTAAGTGGCCGTGTCTGAGAATTGTACATATTGAAACCGAGAGCGGCCAAACAATGATTTACGTTACCTTAACGAAAATGGCGTAATATCCCCTTATATTAACGTTATAGAAAACATTAAAGAAATCAAGCGGATATAATCCCATCGATTTGCTGATGCGAATTCTTTTGTTAACGGATATAAAACACAATGCTATTTAGAAACGCTTCGTTTCTGAACTTTTGAAAAGTAAAGCGGATGAGGAATGATCTTCAAAAAGAACGGGAGATTAAACGGTTACACAAAGCAAACGTAACCGAGCGGAACGAGTACAGTCGCAAAAAAGATTTTAATTCCGACTGTCAAAAACAGCGCGCCGAAATTATAAAACCTTTTTTCGGCTCGCTCCCGCCGTTAAAACTATGCATCTAACCTCACTTTATTACTCACGAGAAAGGATTAAAGGGGGGGCGCCATTAAAGTTCGGGGCAAATTTTTCAAATCCGTCCGCATTGTTTAGCTTTGAGTGCCCCGATAAATATTGAAGCAATACATCAAATGTGCATAAATAATGGGAGAAATATTAAAGCAATCGATTTCGTGTTACCCTCAGCGAAGGAAGGGGCATTTTTTTGCGCGCGAGAAAGCAATGCTTATAAAGAAATGACGATGATAAAGCGCTCCGCGTTTTGCTACTTTTGATTTATACCTCGCAGTTAGTCGACGAAAAAAAAACTTCAAACATTTTACTCGCCTTACTGAAAGTTGTATCAATTTCCTTTTAAATACAAGAAGCGCGTCCCCTTTTTCCCCCCCTCCCGTCTTAAATATAAATTTATCACGAAACTAATCGAAGCTTTTATTACGAATTCGGATGCTGTGACAGCGATCCAATGTCTACTAGATGTGATTAAGAAAGGGCCGCAATGGACTACGCCCTTCTGCCCCCTGGGGGTATAAAGAGTGTGTCGATCCGCTAGGGCCCTCGGGCGAGACTCTCACGGATCCCTACCGAAAGGTCTACACGAAAACTAACTTTCACTGACGTCATTAAACCCCCCCCGACTGCCTTGATTAACATTATTGACGAGAGAGGAGCGCAAATTTACTACCTACTTCCGCGACCAACCCGTTCGGACTTTTTTTTTCTCTTCCCATCGCGTAATCACCCCATGATTTATCGGTTAAGGAAACATTTTGCGGTTACGGATGCGCCCTTGTGAATTCACTTGAACGTCATTTCCAAGAGGGATAAATTATCTCGCTTATCTCTCGAGTAGAAATTGCGGTGGAAGAATGAAAAATAAATATGTTGGAAGGGTAGTTTTAGTGTGAACACATCAGAACATCAAACAGCGCGTGGGATTTCCAATAAATGGAGCATTAAGTAGTATTTTCTATCTCGCCGTTCTGGATATAATCCCTCGTCACTTGGCAACACACGCACACATGATAAGACTCGCCCCGAAGACAATTCGATTGCGAGTTGAAGAGAGAGAGAGAAAAAAAGGAGGCCCTCATCGCGGTGGTTAATGGTTAATATGCTCTCGATCCTTCATGAATCAGATAGGAGAGATCAACAAGCCGGGGAGCTCCGTCGAGAGATTAAGGTTCGCTCGTTTCTTCGCCTGGATTATTGCCAAACATCAAACTTGCTTTTAACAAACAGAAGTTGTCGACTTTATTAGGAAAAGCTTCACCGTCTTCATGCATTTATTGCGAATAATGTTCAATGTTTATCTCGCGAGCGAGCAAATACAAGCGAGCGAATCGAAATGGCAACGTCATTGTGACGTTTGGATGTGAATAAATAATAATTCGCAACGCGATAAATGGCGTCCCGGCGCGGGGATCGACCGAAATTTATGGCGCTCGAACGTGGGGACATCCCGGCAGTTTCGTAACGTCAAGACGTTTTTTTACCAACGGCCGTCTTGTCCACATTGAACTTTAGAAACCTTCAAATGCCTTAATTTTTAGATCTGATTTATAACAATTTCAGAATTAAACAGTTTAGTTCTACTGAAATCCTCATAGAATTCTTTCAAACTTCTCCTTAAGTTTCTCCTAAGACTCTCTCCTTTTGAATTTGGCCTAAGATTTCAACATTTTTAGATTTCAAGATTTCGAAATTTCAAGATTTCAACATTTCATGAGATTTCAAGAGAATTCAAGCGAGCAATCAAGAAATTTTATGGCACTACGAGATTTCATGAAATTTTTGGAGATTTTAAAGAGATTTCAAGACATTTCAGCATATTTCCAACGATTCCAAACGAGCGCAAGCGATTCAAGAGATTTCGCGAGATTTCAAAGCACTAACAACAGGTTTTAAAAAGTTAAATTTCAAGAGATTTCAAGAAACTTCAGATTTTAAAATATTTTAGAATTTCCAGATTTTCATGTCTCCTCAAATTTTGCTTATTTACTTAAGCGATTTCGTGAGATTTCACGAAATTTCAAAGAGATTTCAGAAAAATTTGAGAGATTTTAAGCTATTCAAGAGATTTCACGGGATTTGAAAAGTTTCTAAAAGGTTTCGAGAGGATTCGAGGGTTTTCAAGAGATTTCAAGCGAGAAATCGAGAGGTTTTATGAGGGTTCACATGATTTCAAGGGACTTCAAACGATTTCCAGAGATTTAAAGAGATTTGAGATTTCAAGATATTTCAAATAATGTCAAGAGTTTTCCAGGGATTTCAAAAAATTTTCATAGATTCAAGAAATTTGAGATTTCAAGAGATATCAGGAGATTCCAACAAATTTCAACAGAGTTTAAAGATTCCAAGAGATTTCAAGAGATTTCTAGAGATCTCAAGAGATTTCAACAAATTTTAAGAGATTTCAAGAGATTTCAAGGGATTCTAAACGAGTAGTCAAGAGATTCACGACGTTTTAGGGATATTTTGGGAATTTCATAAAAATTCAAGAGATTGCAAGCGATTTCAAGTGATTTGAAGCTATACACGAGATATCACGAGAATTAAGGAGTTTTCTAATGATTTCGAGGTTTCAAGATTTTAAGCAATCAAAAGATTTTATGCGAGTTCACGAGATTTAAAGAGATTTCAAAAGATTTTGAGAGATTTCAAGATATTTCAAATATTGTCACGAGTTTTCCAGGGGTTTCAAAAGATTTCCATACATTTGAGATATCAAGAGATTTCTAGAGATTTGAGATTTCAAGATATTTCAAGCGATTTCAAGAGATCTCAAGCGATTTCAACAGATTTTTAAAGATTTAAAGAGATTTCAAGATATTTCAAGAGATGTCCAAAGATTTCAAGAGATGTCCAAAGATTTCAAGAGATTTCAACAAATTTTAAGAGATTTCCTGAGATTTCAAGAAATTTCAAGAGGTTCAAGAACTTCCAAGAGAATTCAAGAGAATTCAGAAGATTTCAAGTGATTTTGAGGGAGTTCAAGAGATTTCAACAAATTTTAAGAGATTTCAAGAGGTTCAACAGCTTTCAATAGATTTCAAAAGATTTCAAGCGACTTCAAGAGATTTCTACAAATTTTAAGAGATTTCAAGATATTTCAAAAGAGTTCAAGATGTTCAAGAGCTTTCAAGAGATTTCAAAAGATTTCAAGAGAATTCAAGAGAATTCAAGAAATTTCAAGAGATTTCAGGAGATTACGAGAGATTTCGAGAGTATTCGAGGATTTTAAGGGATTTCAAGAGATTTCAAGCGAGCAATCGAAAGGTTTGATGAGAGTTCACGAGATTTAAAGAGTTTTCAAGAGACTTCAAGAGATTTCGAGAGATTTAAAGAAATTTTAATGGATTTTAAGAGATTTCAAGATATTTCAATAATGTCAAGAGATTTCCAAAAATTTCAAAACATTTCAAGAAATTTGAGATTTCAAGAGATTTAAAGAAATTTCAACAGATTTCGAGATTTCCAGAGATTTCAAAAAATTCCGTGGGATTTCAAGAACTTTCAACGAATTTTAAGAGATTTCAAGATATTTCAAAAGAGGTCAAGAGATTTCCAGACATTTCAAAAGATTTCAAGAAATTTGAGATTTTAAGAGATATCAAGAGATTTCAAGAAATTTCAACAGATTTTAAGAGATTTCAAGATATTTCAAGAGATTTCAAAAAATTTCAGGAGATGTCAAGAGATTACGAGAGATTTCGAGAGGATTCGAGGGTTTTAACGGATTTCAAGCGAGCAATCGAGAAGTTTGATCAGAGCTCATGAGATTTAAAGAATTTTCAAGAGATTTCAAAAGATTTCAAGAAATTTAAAGATTTTCAGAGATTTCCAGAGATCTCCAGAGATTTCAAGAAATTGCAAGAGATTTCGAGAAATTTCAATGGATTTTAAGAGATTTCAAGATATTTCAAACGATGTGAAGAGATTTCAAGAAATTTCAGATTAAAAAAAATTTGAGATTTCAAGAGATATCAAGAGATTTCATGAAATTTCAACCGATTTTAAGAGATTTCAAGAGATGTCTACGGATTTTAAGAGATATCAAAAAATTTCAAGAGTTCCTGAAATTTCAAGAAATCTCAAGAGAAGAGATTTCAAGAAATTTCATTTCAAGAAATTTCAATAAAATTTCAAGTGATTTTAAAAGATTTCAAGGGATTTTAAGCGAGCAATCAAGAGATATTATGAGAACTCACGAGATTTTAGGAGATTTTGAGAATGTCATAAAATTTCAAGAAATTGCAAGCGACATCAAAGGATTATAAGCTATTCAAGAGATTTCATTGATTGAAGGAGTTTTCAAGCTTTTAAGATTTTAAAATATCTCATATTTCAAAAAATTTCAAGACATTTAAAAAGATTTTCAAGAGATTCCAAAAAAATTCAACCGATTTTAAGAGATTTTCAAGATATTTCAAATGATGTGAAAAGTTTTCCAGGGATTTCAAAAGATTTCAAGAGATTTGAGATTTGAAGAGATATCAAGAGATTTCAAGAAATTTCAACAGATTTTAAGAGATTCCAAGAGATTTCCAGAGATTTCTAGAGATTTGAGATTTCGAGAGGTTTCAAGCGATTTCAAGAAATCTCAAGCGATTTTAAAAGCTTTTAAAAGATTTTAAGAGATTTCAAGACATTTCAAGAGATTTCCAAAGATTTCAAGCGATTTCAACAAATTTTCAGACATTTCAAGATATTTCAAGCGATTTTAAGAAATTTCAAGAGCTTTAAAGAGATTTCAACCAATTTTAAGAAATTTCAAGATATTTCAACAGATTTCAAGAGATTTCCAGCGATTTCAAAAGATTTGAGGAGACTTCAAGATTCAAGAAATTTCAAGAGATTGCAAGCGATTTCAAGCTATTCAAGAGATATCAAGCAAACAATCCAGAGATTTTATGAGAGTTGACGAGATTTAAAGAGATTTCAAGAAACTTCAAGAGATTTCAAAAAATTAAAAAGATTTTCAGATTTCAAGAGTTTTCCAGGGATTTCAAAAAATTTCAAGAGATTGCCATAGATTTCAAGAGAGTCCCGAATATTCAAGAGATTTCAACAAATTTTAAGAGATTTCAAGGTATTTCAAGAGATTTCAGAGAATTCTAGAAATTTCCAGAGAGTTTAAGTGATTTCAAGAGACTTTTCGAGATTTCAGGAGAGTTCCAGGTTTTGAGATGTCTTCTCAAATTTTGCACAATTTCCTTAGCGGATTTTCAGTCACGTTCGTCTGAATTTCTTTTCTCAAATTTGTGTTAGGCTTTCCTTTCTGTTGGTTCAAACTCTAAAATTTCCACTCCAACTACTTTTTTACGTTATCATCAAGTCATCCTAAAGTCCTCAAAATATTTCCATGTCGATTGACTTCAAGATTTGTTTACTTTATGCCTTTGAAGTATTTCCTTTTGTCACTCAACTTTTACTTGATCTTCCTTTAAGATCCTGTGAAATGCGTTTGAAACTGTTTGCAGTTTCTCCAGCATTTCTTTTCAAGTTCCCTTGATCTTAATTTCCGTATAAGCCTCGTTTAAGCTACATTCTCCTCAAAAGTTACTCTAATTTTTCCAAGAGCATTTCTTTTAAATGAACCCTAACTATTCTGAAATCTTTGAAATTTGTTCTGTATTCAGACGAGTATTGCGCTAACCACGCTCCTAAAATTATCAAGGTTTAGGTTAGTAAATTGCATCCCGTGAATCATAAAATCTTTAGAACCTAAAACTTAAAACACAAACCCAAAGCCCGAAATTATTAGCCTAAAATCCGAACAGCTATGAACCGTAACCAGAACGCAATGGCAAGCAAATGTGAAGCTTGTAAACCACGAAACCCGAAAACCTGGTAGGCCCAAGAAACGAACACCGAGAGCCCATCGCGGTTTTCCCTTAGGAGTTTATACCATCAAACTAATCTGCCACAAGCTTTACCGTACAGGTTAGTACCATCGAACTAAAAATCAACCCTGAACGACTCGTGTCTCATTATCGAAAACTTTAATTAGTGTTAGTGTATGTACTGATGACTGGAGGACCATGACCAATACCCAGAGAGTGCGCATTTCGACTGTAATTTAATTTTTTTTAAATTCACATTTGAATGTTTTACTGAGACGGAGAATGATTGGAAGAGACATAAATCTTTTCCAATTGTATGTTAATGCACGCAAGTTAACAAGATTGACCTTTAGGAGTACGTCCTTTTGACCTTTCGAATCAGACATGTATTCACGGAGAAAGCCGATTAAAAATTCAAACCTGCCAAGCTCAGTTTTGGAAAATAAAACTTAACAACACAGTAAACAGCGAGCGGAGAAAATTACACTCGGTTCAAGCTCAATGAAAATTTCTGGACGTAAAATTATTTATTAACGTTCCCACTGAAAGATTCATTCCCATCGAGTACATTTCTTATTCCTATGAAATTTTCAAAAGATGCATTTCGGCTTTGTCGAGCTTCCTCCTCCCGGCGAACCGTGACGCGCATCGGGATGATCTCTCGATAAAAATAATCTCATTTTGTACGAAATAAAACCAATAACTACAAGGAATGCTTTCGAAAACAACATGAAACCCAAGTCGATGGGAAAGGAGGAAGTAAAAAATAAACGTTATCAAGAGCAATATTATACGAAAAGAACTATTCAGAATTCCTTTCATGTCCACCGGAGAATCGATGAGGAGAAAAACCCATCTGTTTCCGCAAACCAGTGTTGCCAAGTGCGGTGTAGTTTTTCACAAAGCTATCATACGTCATGATTGGAGGCGTCCGCTAAACCCTTAAAGATTATAAGATTCAAGTGGTGCGAGAGATAACTTTAATGCGAGCACGTCTCGAGCGCCCTTTTTTCATATTAAGCCCCATCGCGACCGGCAAAATCTAAAATGCATTACCTCATGCACAATTCGAAGTTTGAGCGTAAAGTAAAATTAAGAAAATTAAGTGCACACTAGAGAGACGCTCGACAAAAGGGTAAAAAGCGAAGTGCGCGATACTACCTACTTGTTTCGAGAACTCTCCTTGCAATATTTGCTCTAGCGTTTTTTTTTGTGAGTTGCTGTAAACAACCGCGCCACTTAAATTACCTGCCTCCTTTAAGAGCTCTAAATAACTAGATTATCCCCAGTACACATTTGGAGCGGAAACATAAATTGATAAAGAGCGTCATCACTTAACAAAGAAAGGGAGGAAAATCTAGCAATTAGTGCTTTCTCGGGTATTATCCCTCAAACGATTTCATTCTCATTTGAAAACTATCTTTAGAGAATTCAACATTTTAAAGCCTTCAGGTCCTCCCTGCTTCAGGACCTTGACGAGCTTATTGCGGTAGAAATGCGCGCATCCTCGGTATGTCTCCGATATGGGCCATGAGCCTTGAGGCATCAACTCAGTAACATGACACCCAAGTCACTAAAACTAAGCGAAGTGTGCAGGAAAGATGTAGTTTGATGGTATAAACTCGTAAGGGAAAGCCATGATAGTTGCTTATTTAGATGGTATAAATCCATACGATTAGTTACCTGCCTTGGTACCTCGCAGTCAAAAATTCTCAAAAGATGATTTTCCAAAACGCCGGTTGTTAGCATTCAAAATTTTAATGAGCCATAATTGTTTTAATTCTCATAAATCATACATTAAAGTTTAACGTTCTGATGAATCCAAAATTTCAAAATTTCATAATTTCAAATTATTGAACATTTTAAAATGAGCCACGATTGTTTTAAATCTCAAAAATCATACATTCAAATTTGACGTTCTGATGTTTCCAAAATTTCAACATTTTAACCTTTCAAAATTTTAATGAACCACGATTGTTTTAAGTTTCAAAAATGACGTGATGTTGCCAAAAATTCAAAATTTCATAATTTCAAAATTTTAATGAACCACAATTCTTTTAATTCTTAAAAATCATACATTGAAATTTGACGTTCTGTTTCCAAAATTTCAAAATTTTATAATTTCAAAATTTCAACATTTTAATTTCTCAAAATTTTAATGAGCCACGATTGTTTTAAATCTCAAAAAATCATACATTAAAATTTGACGTTCTGTTTCCAAAATTTCAATATTTTATAATTTCAAAATTTCAACATTTTAAAATCTCAAAATTTTAATGAGCCACCATTGTTTTAAATCTCAAAAATCACATTAAAATTTGACGTGATTTTGGGAATTTCAAATGTTGGGATTTTCGAAATGTTGAGTTTTGAGATTTTGGTATTGGTTGAAATTTACGGAATTGGAGATTTAAGGAATTTAAGTTTTGAGATTTTTGAAATGTTCGTAATTAAGATTTGGGTATTTTTTAAATTTGAATTTTTGGGGAATGTTTGGAATGTTGGGAGAAATTTACATTTTTTGACTTGGAAATTTTGGATATTTTAAATAGAGATGGCAGTATTTCAAATGTTCTGGAATTTAAGAATCCTGGTTTTTCAAAAGGGAATTTTTGAAATTTTGAGAAATTGATATTTTGGAATTTTTGAAACTGTTTTGTTTTGAGATTTTGAGATATTTCAAATTTACGGAATTTGATATACTTATAGCAATGTATAAAATTTTGGTAATTTCAAATGTTGGGATTTTTGAAATTTTGAGAGTTTGAGATGGTATTGGTTGAAATTGCGGAATTTAAATTTTGAAATTTTTGAAATGGTAATATAAGATTTTGAAATTTTAAGAAGTTTAGGTTCAAAGATCTTTTAAATTTAGGGACTTTTATATAAAAGCCGTTTTGATATTTAAGGAATTTCAAATGTTGGGATCCATAGAATGTGAGATTTGGAATTTTGGGTATGTTAGATATGGCTCTTTTGGGATTTAAAAAAATTAAAACTGGGGAAGTTCTTGAATTTTTGAATTTCTAAAATTATAATTCCCAACATTTTGGATTTTTGTAACAGAAATTTGAGTATTTGGGATTTTTACAATGTTGTAAATATTTATATTTTATATTTAAAATGTGTACAAGTTGAGGTTGCGGGATTTTTGAAGATTGCTCTCTTAAAATGTTGGGATATGAGACAATTGAATTTTTGAAAGTAAAGAAATTTTTGATTTTTTAATATTTAAAATTTTGGGAGACTTTGAATATTGATTGTTTTTAAAATTTTGTTTTGAGATTTTGAAAATTTTAGATTTTGAGATCTTTGAATTTACCGAATTTTATAGGAATGTTTAAAATTTTGGGAACTTTTGAAATTTCTGGGATTTGAGATTGAGATTTTTACTATTTATGAAATTATTGCAATTTTGCTAATCTGAGATTTTGGGAATTTCAAATGATGGGATTTTTGAAATTTTGAGTTTGAGATTTTGGTATTGGTTGAAATTTACGGAATTTAAGTTTTGAGATGTTTGAAATGTTGGTAATTTAAGATTTTGAAATTTTAGGAATTTTAGGTTCAAAGATCTGAAGTTTTGGGAATTTCATATAAAAGCAGTTTTTGAAATTTTAGAAATTTCAGATGTTGGGATCCATAGAATTTGAGATTTGAATTTGTTTTCAGATTTTGAAAATTTTAGATTTTGAGATCTTTCAATTTACCGTATATAGGAATGTTTAAAATTTTGGGAACTTTTGAAACTTCTCGGATTTGAGATTGAGATTTTTGCTATTATTTATGGAATTATTGCAATCTTGCTTATCGGAGATTTTGAGAATTTCAAATGTTGGGATTCTTGAAGTTTTGAGAGTTTGAGATTTTGGTATTGGTTGAAATTTACGGAATTTGAGGTTTTAGGAATTTAAGTCTTTAGGATTTTTGAAATGTTCCTCATTAAGATTTCGGCCTTTTTTAAATTTGAATTTTTGGGTCATGTTTGGAGAAATTTACGTTTTTTGAACTTTGAAATTTTGAATATTTTAAGTGGAGATGGCAGGATTTTAAATTTCTGGAATTTGAGATTTTTGAATTCTTGAATTTCTAAAATTAAAATGCCCAACATTTTGGATATTTTAAACTTGGAAATTTGAGTATTTATTTATTTTATATATTTAAAATTTGTACAAGTTGAAGTTGCGGGATTTTTTAATATTGCTCTTAAAATTTTGGGATCTGAAATAATGGAATTTTTGAAAGTAAAGGAATTTTTGATTTTTTAATATCTAAAATGTTGGGAGATTTTGCATATTGATATTTAGTTTTTGAAATTTTGAAAATTCTGGATTTTGAGATTTTCAATTTACCGAAATTTATAGGAATTTCTCGGGTTTTAGATTAAGATTTTTGCTATTTATGGAATTATTGCAATTTTGCTATATCTGAGATTTTGGGAATTTCAAAATTTTGGTTGGTATTGGTTGAAATTTGAGATTTAAGGAATTTAAATTTTTAGATTCTTGATGTTCGTAATTAAGATTGGGGCATTTTTTAAATTTGAATTTTTGGGGAATGTTGGGAGAAATACATTTTTTTAACTTTGAAATTTTGGATATTTTAAGTGGAGATGGTAGTATTTTAAATGTTCTGGAATTAAAGAATCCAGGTTTTTCAAAAGGGAATTTTTAAAATTTCGGAAATTTGAATTTTGGAATTTTTGAAACTTGTGAGATTTTGAGAATTTTAGATTTTGAGATCTTTCAAATTTACGGAATTTGATATAGCAAGGTCAAAAATTTTGGTAATTTGAGATTTTGGGAATTTCAAATGGGATTTTTGAAATTTTGGGAGTTTAAATTTTGAAATTTTAGGAAGTAGGTTCAAAGATCTTTTAAATTTTGAGAATTTCCTATAAAAGCCGTTTTGAAATTAAAGGAATTTCAAATGTTGGGATCCATAGTATGTGGGATTTGAAATTTTGGGTTTATTAGATATGGGTCTTTTGGGATTTTAAAATTTAAAACCGTGAGAGTTCTAGTTTTTTGTGCATTTTGAAGTTATGGACATTTGAAATTTTGAAATTCTTGAATTAAAGTAAAGGAATGTTTGATTTTTTAACATTTAAAATTTCAGGAGATTTTGAAATTTCTTTGTTTTGAGATTTTGAGAATTTTAGATCTTGAGATCTTTCAATTTACCGAATTTGATATACTTATAGGAATGTTTAAAATGAGAATTTGAGAAATTCAAATGTTGAAATTTATGGAATTTGAGACTTGAAGAATTTAAGTTTTGAGATTTATGAAATGTTGGTGATCTAGGATTTTGGTATTTTTGAAATTGAAACTTTGGGGTAAATCAGATTTTTTGAATTTTTAAATTTTGATGAGTTTATGAAGTTTGGAAGTTTTTAGATAATTAGAATTTAAAATTTTGAGATCTTTCAAATTTAAGGAATTTGATATATTAGGAATTTTTGAAATTTTGAAAATTGAAAACGGTGGAAATTTTAGATCTTGTGAATTAAAAAATTTTGATCTCAGATTTTGAGGTTCTTAAAATGGAATTTAAAACGTTCAAAATGTTGAATTATGAAATTTGGAAATTTTTGGATTTTTAGAATTTTGTAGAAATTTAAATTTTTGAGTATTTGAAATCTTTTCTCTTGCGGAGAAAAAATTTTGGGACTTTTGAAGTTGTCAGTGAGAATTTTAGAAATTTAGATTTTGAGATATTTTAAATTTTGGGAATTTGATAATTACTACTTTCTGAAATTTTGTGTTTTTTGAGATTTTGGTATCTATGAAGTTTGGGAGATTTTTCACAATCCAGTATTTCTCAAATATGGGGATTTTAAATTTTATGACAAACGTTTGGGAATTTGGAGTTTTAGAATTTACTTTTTTGAAATTTTTAAAATATTGGAAAATTAAAAATTTGCGATTATAAATTTTTGGAATTATAGATTTTGGCAATTTTAGACTTTGCACTTTGCAAATCTTGTTTTTAGAATTTTTGGAAACTCAAACATTCGCGATATTTGAAATTTTGGGATTCTTTTGAGAATTTTAGTCTTTGGGGTATTGGGAGTTTTAGTTTTTTGTGAATTTTGCATTTGAGATTTTGAAATTCTTGAATTAAAGGAATTTTGGATTTTTTAACATTTAAAATTTTAGATTTTGAAATTTTTTTGTTTTGAGATTTTGAGAATTTTAGATTTTGAGATCTTTCAATTTACCGAATTTGATATACTTATAGGAATGTTTAAAATGTTGAGAATTTGAGAGTTTGGGATTTTTGGAATTTCTCGGATTTGAGATTGAGATTTTTACTATTTATGGAATTTTTTTGGGAATTTCAAATGTTGAAATTTATGGAATTTGAGACTTGAAGAATTTAAGTTTTGAGATTTATGAAATGTTGGTGATCTAGGATTTTGGTATTTTTGAAATTGAAACTTTGGGGTAAATCAGATTTTTTGAATTTTTAAATTTTGATGAGTTTATGAAGTTTGGAAGTTTTTAGATAATTAGAATTTTAAATTTTGAGATCTTTCAAAGTTAAGGAATTTGATATATTAGGAATTTTTGAAACTTTGAAAATTGAAAACGGTAGAAATTTTAGATCTCGTAAATTTAAAAATGTTGATCTCAGATTTTGAGGTTCTTAAAATGGAATTTAAAACGTTCAAAATGTTGAATTATGAAATTTGGCAATTATTGGATTTTTAGAATTTTGTAGAAATTTAAATTTTTGAGTATTTGAAATCTTTAGAAGTTAAGATTAAGATTTTTGAATTTTGAAAAGTTTATGAAGTTTGGAAGTTTTTAGATAATTAGAATTTTAAATTTTGAGATCTTTCAAATTTAAGGAATTTGATATATTAGGAATTTTAGAAATTTTGAAAATTGAAAACGGTAGAAATTTTAGATCTTGTGAATTTAAAAATTTTGATCTCAGATTTTGAGGTTCTTAAAATGGAATTTAAAACGTTCAAAATGTTGAATTATGAAATTTTTGGATTTTTAGAATTTTGTAGAAATTTAAATTTTTGAGTATTTGAAATCTTTTCTCTTGCGGAGAAAAAATGTTGGGACTTTTGAAGTTGTCAGTGAGATTTTTAGAAATTTAGATTTTGAGATCTTTTAAATTTTCGGAATTTGATATACTACTTTCTGAAATTTTGGGTTTTTTGAGATTTTAGTATCTTTGAAGTTTGGGAGATTTTTCAGAATCCAGTATTTCTCAAATATGGGGATTTTAAAATTTATGACTTAAACGTTTGGGAATTTGAAGTTTTAGAATTTACTTTTTTGAAATTTTTAAAATATTGGAAAATTAAAAATTTGCGATTATAAATTTTTGGAATTATAGATTATGGCAATTTTAGACTTTGCAGTTTGCAAATCTTGTTTTTAGAATTTTTGGAAACTGAAACATTCGCGATATTTGAAATTTTGGGATTCTTTTGAGAATTTTAGTCTTTGGGGTATTGGGAGTTTTAGTTTTTTTTAATTTTGCATTTGAGATTTTGAAATTTTTGAATTAAAGGAATTTTTAACATTTAAAATTGTAGGAGATTTTGAAACTTTTTTGTTTTGAGATTTTGAGAATTTTAGATTTTGAGATCTTTCAATTTACCGAATTTGATATACTTATAGGAATGTTTAAAATGTTGAGAATTTGAGAGTTTGGAATTTTTGGAATTTCTCAGATTTGAGATTGAGATTTTTACTATTTATGGAATTTTTTTGGGAATTTCAAATGTTGAAATTTATGGAATTTGAGACTTGAAGAATTTAAGTTTTGAGATTTATGAAATGTTGGTAATTTAGGATTTTGGTATTTTTGAAATTTAAACTTTGGGGAAAATTAGAATTTTTGAATTTTGAAATTTTGATGAGTTTATGAAGTTTGGAAGTTTTTAGATAATTAGAATTTAAAATTTTGAGATCTCTCAAATTTAAGGAATTTGATATATTAGGAATTGTTGAAATTTTGAAAATTGAAAACGGTAGAAATTTTAGATCATGTGAATTTAAAAATTTTGATCTCAGATTTTGAGGTTCTTAAAATGGAATTTAAAACGTTCAAAATGTTGAATTATGAAATTTGGAAATTTTTGGATTTTTAGAATTTTGTAGAAATTTAAATTTTTGAGTATTTGAAATCTTTTCTCTTGCGGAGAAAAAATGTTGGGACTTTTGAAGTTGTCAGTGAGATTTTTAGAAATTTAGATTTTGAGATCTTTTAAATTTTCGGAATTTGATATACTACTTTCTGAAATTTTGGGTTTTTTGAGATTTTAGTATCTTTGAAGTTTGGGAGATTTTTCAGAATCCAGTATTTCTCAAATATGGGGATTTTAAAATTTATGACTTAAACGTTTGGGAATTTGAAGTTTTAGAATTTACTTTTTTGAAATTTTTAAAATATTGGAAAATTAAAAATTTGCGATTATACATTTTTGGAATTATAGATTTTGGCAATTTTAGCCTTTGCACTTTGCAAATCTTGTTTTTATAATTTTTGGAAACTGAAACATTCGCGATATTTGAAATTTTGGGATTCTTTTGAGAATTTTAGTCTTTGGGGTATTGGGAGTTTTAGTTTTTTTTGAATTTTGCATTTGAGATTTTGAAATTCTTGAATTAAAGGAATTTTTGATTTTTTAACATTTAAAATTTTAGGAGATTTTGAAATTTTTTTGTTTTGAGATTTTGAGAATTTTAGATTTTGAGATCTTTCAATTTACCGAATTTGATATACTTATAGGAATGTTTAAAATGTTGAGAATTTGAGAGTTTGGGATTTTTGGAATTTCTCGGATTTGAGATTGAGATTTTTACTATTTATGTAATTTTTTTGGGAATTTCAAATGTTGAAATTTATGGAATTTGAGACTTGAAGAATTTAAGTTTTGAGATTTATGAAATGTTGGTAATTTAGGATTTTGGTATTTTTGAAATTTAAACTTTGGGGAAAATTAGAATTTTTGAATTTTGAAATTTTGATGAGTTTATGAAGTTTGGAAGTTTTTAGATAATTAGAATTTAAAATTTTGAGATCTCTCAAATTTAAGGAATTTGATATATTAGGAATTGAAATTTTGAAAATTGAAAACGGTAGAAATTTTAGATCTTGTGAATTTAAAAATTTTGATATCAGATTTTTAGGTTCTTAAAATGGAATTTAAAACATCCGAAATCCGAATTTCGAAATTTTGGATATTTTAAGTGGAGATTGCAGGATATTAAAAGTTTTGGAACTTGAGATTCTTCGTTTTTCAAAATTAGGCCCTGATCCAGTCCTACCAATAAGAAGACGGCGCCGGCCAGGGAAAGTCAAAGGGAAACTATCTGAATAAGGCCAGAGACGTTCTCCTATTCAGAAGGGGTAGGCTGTTACGGACCTATCATCGCCATCTGAAACGTAATCACCGAAAACCATCCCAAACCCAAGACTACAGTGATGTTACCAATTTGTATGGAGGTGTGATGAACTTCAGGTAATTCTTATTATTTCATTTTTAGCGCATTTCCACAAAAATAAAAAAAAAATGCGCTATTGTGGCCACTTTGTCCGTCCGTCCGTCCGTCCGCTAACTTTGCGACGCTACTAGTTTTTTTATCTTAAGAGCTATTGTTCTACTTTTTTCGCTATTTGGTTCGTTATGGTGTCGAGTCTTGCACCAAGGAAGGAATTTTTTCTGTACCGCTTACAAAAAAAGTTATTGTAAAAAAAAAACAAAAAACCGTTTTTTACATGTTCCATAATTTTACACTTTTGCCGTTTATTAACGATCCTAGAGATCGTTTATAATTTTGCATTGCTATCTCTCGCCTGCCGGTTGATCTCTCCGTCTGTTCCTTTGTCTGTCTGTCCATCTGTCCGTGTGAACGATAACTTTGTTTAGAAATGTTCGATCGCTTTTACATCTCCGTTAGTTATGAACTGAATTGCATGAAATTCAATATGGGTATAGCTTTAGCCATATAATACGCAATGCCAAAAGTTGAATCGAATCGATTCAAAATTCACAGTGCCCTTTTCGCATCTCGACCATTTATAAACCGAAATGCAAACTTTTTTTACTTATAAAAGTATTTGAATGAAATTTGATACATAGGCACTTGGAATAAAGGAAAATCAAACGCCAATTTCAAAATTTGGTTTTGCGCATGCGCAGTGCCAACTTTTTTATTTATGGAAGAATTTAAACGAAATTTGATACATAGGCACTTGGGATAAAGGAAAATCAAACGCCAATTTCAAAATTTGGTTTTGCGCATGCGCAGTGCCAACTTTTTTATTTATGGAAGAATTTAAACGAAATTTGATACATAGGCACTTGGGATAAAGGAAAATCAAACGCCAATTTCAAAATTTGGTTTTGCGCATGCGCAGTGCCAACTTTTTTATTTATGGAAGAATTTAAACGAAATTTGATACATAGGCACTTGGGATAAAGGAAAATCAAACGCCAATTTCAAAATTTGGTTTTGCGCATGCGCAGTGCCAACTTTTTTATTTATGGAAGAATTTAAACGAAATTTGATACATAGGCACTTGGGATAAAGGAAAATCAAACGCCCATTTCAAAATTTGGTTTTGCGCATGCGCAGTGCCAACTTTTTTATTTATGGAAGAATTTAAACGAAATTTGATACATAGGCACTTGGGATAAAGGAAAATCAAACGCAATTTCAAAATTTGGTTTTGCGCATGCGCAGTGCCAAGTTTTTTATTTATGGAAGAATTTAAACGAAATTTGATACATAGGCACTTGGGATAAAGGAAAATCAAACGCCAATTTCAAAATTTGGTTTTGCGCATGCGCAGTGCCGTTTTTTATTTATGGAAAAATTTAAACGAAATTTGATACATAGGCACTTGGGATAAAGGAAAATCAAACGCCAGTTTCAAAATTTTATTTTGCGCATGCGCAGTGCCAACTATTTTATCTATTGAACTATTTAAGTGAAATGTGATACTTAGGCGCTTGGAACAAAGGAAAATCTAACATTAGTTTCAAAATTTAGGTTTGCGCATGCGCAGTTCCAACTTTCTTATTTAGAAAAGCATGAAATGAAATTCTTCTCACAAACTGAAATTGAAGTAGCACGTCAAAAATGGATTGCCCATGTGCAACGCTATCTTTCATATTTGTGGCCGGATTTTTACGATTTTAACAGAAGTTGCATCTTACAAATGGGAAACGAATGCAAGTGGAAATGCGCTTTATGTAAATCGTTTACGATTACTTTTTAACTTGTTAAATCTTGGGACGCAAATAAAAAAACCAACAAAACCGGGAGCAAAGCTGAGACCAATAAAAAACGATAAATATGACATTATCTGATATTCACCACACTCCCATACAGATTGGTAACGTCACAGTAGTCCTAATATTATGTTATTTGCAGCTCGGTATCTGCGAGCGGTTGCTTATTCTGTTTTACATTTGCGAATTGCTTTAATTAAATTAATGTCTCTCGATCGGATAAAAGAAAACCGAAGCTCCGATCGTTTACGTAAAAAAACGTTGACCCTCTCGTAATTTTATTCCCTTCAAACTATAGTGACGTACAAATCACCCTCGCTCCTCCTAGCTTAAATTTATTCCAACATTCAAATAGACCGGATTGTTAAAATTGTTTGCCGAGCGAAATTGGATGGATCCTATTGGAAATGTAAACGGAAACGGTGTGCTATACTAATTACGACTGTTAATTAATTAAATATTTAATTAGTAATACTATACGGCTTATAATGGTAATTTAGCGCTCGCATTTTGCTGTTTACATGTCGGCAAACATACAACAAAACCTCCGAACATTATCGATCGGTTAGTTAATGTTTTTCGGTTGACCTAATCGTCTGTTCTGTGACAAAATTGAACTTTTGTTATTGAGGAAACGCTTATTTATCGATGGGGGCGTTTGTTTTTTTTTCGGCCTAATAATCTCGGCGTCGCGGCGTACCTGCTAATGGACGCACGCTTTGATCTTGTCCCTTGTAATTAGTGAAGATTGATTACTAATCGAGTCATGAGATGCGCCGCCGGGCTCCCGCGGGTAAAGTCTTTTCTCTGATTATTTTGACCGTGTCGACCGGCGTTTAGCCTCCGGAGAGCCGACGGGCATGCAGGGATTTACCTTTTCCCCTCCGCTGATCTTCTTTACGTCGCCGGAGTGAAACTGAAAGAGATCAAAGGTGATGTGAGGGAAAAGCGAGGGAGTGGAAATAACGCGCGTAATCTGAGAATAGAAGGAAGAGATTTTTTTCTATATCGTTTTTAGTATCCACTAAACTTTTACCGAAATTTATGATGGGTTTTTTATAACAATATTCGCCGGGTGGGTGGCAACCCTTTTTTTACACCGCGGTGTAATTAGTGCTTGTTCCGATCGTTTATTAATTACTCAATAAAATGTAGTAACTTGATTAATATGGAGTACGCTCCCCGGATTTTTATTCGAGCCGAATAAAAGAATCGCTAATTGATTTATAATTGAAGGGCGGCTCGTTTATTTTTTCCTGGGTAATATTTGCCGGCCAACGGCATGTTTCACCCGTACGGATTGGTTTCATCGAGATAATCTTGATTTCAAATCTCCTGGCACTCGTTGCGTTGATTAACCGTGTCTAAAGAATATTTTTCCAATTGTATGTGAAGCACGAAACCACTTACCTGAACCGAAAAAGGAAAATGTATAGGAAATTAATTGAAAAATAATTCCCCCGAGGGCCGTACGGGGATGAAATTAGCATAAAAATCGACTGGCAGCTAATTTTAATTTTAAACACACCCAGGGTGGATACATACAAATACAGAACAATATAGAACTGACAGGAAAACTGAGAGGAACTGCGAATTCAATTCGACTACTTGACATAAGGGAATGTAAGATACGTGACAAAAATACGTTCGCCGGCATATTTTCGCCCTCGCGTTTCGTTTCCATTCGACGGAAAAAGGAAGGGGTGTGTTTTAAAAATGTTAACAAGCATAATTGACTTTCGCGCAATTCCTGGTGGGGAGAATCGTCGAAACTTTTTGATAATTAAAGCATACACCCACCAAAGAAAGCTACAAGATTGCATGAAATTCATCACCCACCCGTATAGGTTAATGGCATCACAATATTCGCCCACTATACTACCACCACCAAACTCGCAATTTATCACCAGGTTTTTACATCATGTATTGAGTGCGGCATAAAAAAATCTCGTTTAACCGCCATCAAAAGGCTCAAATAGTGTGCGAACACATTTTGGTATTTTTGTAATATTTTGAATTTCGAAAATTGGGAAACTTAGGAGTTTTACATTTTGTAAATTTTGAATTTTTGGACATTTCGAGTATTTTTGACATTTTGTGTAAATTTAGATTTGAAATCTTTAGATGGGATTTTTGAAATTTTGTGGAATTTTACATTTTGTAGATTTTTTCAAAACTGGGATTTTGGATGCCTACATGAAAATTTTGGGAGTTTGAACTTTTGAGAATTTTAGATTTTGGGATCTATTACATTTAGGGAATTTGATATAGGCCTTTTTAACATTTCAGGAATTTCAGATGAGGTCCATAGATTATGAGATTTTTTAAATTGTGAGTATGTTTGGGAATTTTGAATATTGAAAAGTTAAGGCCATGGGAGTTTTAGTTCTTTGTGAATGTTGAAGTTATGGACATCTGAGATTTTTAAATTCTTGAAATTTCGGAAATTAAAATTTTGGATTTTTGAAATTTGGAAATTTGAGTTTTTGTAATTTTTTTAATTTTGGAGAAATGTTTTATTTGAAATTATTAGAGGTTCCGGAATTTTTGAAATTTGTTCTCTTAAAATATTGGGATCTGAGACAATAGGACTTTTGAAAGTAACGGTATTTTTGATTTTGTAATTTTTAAAATTTTGGGTGATTGAAAGTGGGGATTTTAGATAATGAGTTTATGAAGTTTGGAAGTTTTTAGATAATTAGAATTTAAAATTTTGAGATCTTTCAAATTTAAGGAATTTGATATACTTACATATAGGAATGTTTGAAATTTTGGAAATTTTAGATTTTGGGATTTTCGAAATTTTGAAAATTGAAAACGGTAGAAATTTTAGATCTTGTGAATTGAAAATTTTTGAACATCTCAGATTTTGAGTTTCTTAAAATGATGGAATTCAAAATGTCAAAAATGTTGAATTATGAAATTTGGAAATTTTTGGATTTTTATGGAAATTTAAATATTTGAGATCTTTAGAAGTTGAGATTGCGGATAAAAAAATTTGGGATTTTTGAAGTTTTGTCAGTGAGATTTTTAGAAATTTTGATTTTGAGATCTTTAAATTTTGGGAAATTGATATATACTACTTCCTGCAATTTTGGGTTTTTTGAGATTTTGGTATCTTTGAATTTTGAGATTTTTGAGAATCCAGTATTTCTCAAATATGGGGATTTTAAATTTTATGATTTGGAGTTTTAGAATTTACTTTTTCGGAATTTTTAAAATTTTGGAAAATTAAAAATTTGCGATTATGAATTTTTGAGATTATAGATTTTGGCAATTTTAGACTTTGGATTATTGAAATATAGGGCAATTAGTATATTAGCATTTTGTGATTATGGAAATCTTGTTTTTAGAATTTTTGGAAACTGAATATTTGAAATTTTGGGATTCTTTTGAGAATTTTAGTTTTTGTAGCATTTGGGACTTCAGATTTGGGGATTTTAAGTTCTTAGATTTTTGGAATGTTGGTAATCTAGGAGTTTTTGTTTTTTGTGAATTTTGCATTTGAGAATTGGAAATTCTTGAAATTCCCGAATTTCTAAAATTTCGGATTTTTTAAATTGTAAATGAGTCTGGGATTTTTGAAATATTGTGGAAAAGTAGATTTTTACAATTTGAGGTGCGAGATGTTTGAATTTCGATTTCTTTTTTGAGACAGAATTTTTAAAGGGCATTTTAGATTTTGTAATATTTAAAATATTAGAGGTAAAATTCCCATTATCTCAAATTCCCAAGAAGTCCAAACATTTTTCATTCCCAAACAATCAAAAATTCCGTTCCTAAATATTTGAAAAACCCCAAAATCTAAATTTATACAAAATTTCAGGTAACAAAGTCTCAAATTTCCAAAATTTCAAAAATCCGAAATTTTTGAAGTGAATTTTAATTCCCCCAAATTCCAAATTTCCAAAATCTGTAATTTCAACAGTAATCCCAAATCTAAAAACGTTAAAATCTCAAAATGCAAAAAATTTAAAATCGAGAATTTTTAAATTCCCTAAATTTCAAAAATTACACGGATATAAATTCGAAAATCCCAAATTCCCAAGATTCTTAGTCCCGAAAATAAAAACTCTTAAAATTTCAAAAAATCCTACTGTCTATGGACTCCCAAAACCCCAAAATGTCAAATTCCCAAAATTTCAAAAAACCTTATGTGAAATTTCCAAAATTTAACAGATCCGAAAATGGAAAATTCTCACTCCCAAAACTTCAAAAATCCCGCATTTCACAATCCAAAATTCCACTGTTTCAAAAATTCCTAGTATTAAAATTCCACAAAAGTTATTTTTAAAAATCTCATTATCTGAAATACACAACATTTCAAATGTTGAGATCAGTAGACTGTAGGATTATTGACATTTTGGGCCTTAAAATATTGGATTTTTGATTTAAAATGTGGGCGTTTTAGTTTTTTGTGAATTTTTGGACATTGAGATTTTGAAATTCTTTAAATTTTGTGGAAATTTAGATTTTTTTATATTTGAAATTTGTACAAGTAGCGGGATTTTTGAATTTTGGAGGCCTTTCCAAACTGGAGATTTTAGATATTGAGTTTTAGGAGAGATTTTGAGAATTTTAGATTTTTGGCTCTTTCAAATTTACGGATTTTGCAATTTTTGAAGTTTCGACGAATGTGTGAAATGTAGGAGAAATTTAGATTTTGTGAATTTTGAGATTTTGGACATTTGAATTTGAGATTGCGTGATTTTGAATGCACTGGAATTGTAGAATCTTGGTTTATTTAAATGTTTAGATTTTTGAAATTTTGGTAATCCGGGATTTTGGTCCATAGACTGTGGGATTTTAAAAATTTTGAGTATTTTAAATTTCAGGGCTAACAATTTTGGGAATTGGGGATTTTAGAATTTAAATCCTTGTATTTTTTGAAATTTTAAAATTCTTTTTAAATTCAAAATTTTTGCTTTTGAGATTTTAACAATTTTAGATTTGGGAATATTGAAATTTAAGGAATTTGATATATTGGTATTGTTGAAACTTTTGGAATTGGAGATTTTGGACATTCGAGTTTTTGAGAATCTCGAATCCCAAAATGTTGAATTTTTTTAATTTAGAAATTTTAGAAAACTTAGATTTTGGAGTATTTGATTTATATTGTGGAGATTTTTTGGGATAGTGGGATTTTTCAAAGTAAAGGAATTCAATTGGAGTTTTAGAGTTTAAGATGCGTGGTTTTTGAAGTTTTGACAGAGAAAATTTTAGAATTTTTAAATTTTGGGATCTTTAAATTTTGGGAATATGATAAATAGTACTTTCTGAAATTTTGCGATGTTAGAGGTTTTGGGATTATTGAAGGTTTGGGATTTTGAGATTCCAGATTGTGGTTTCTTTGAAATTTGAATACTTTAGATTTTGTGACTTTTTTAAAAGTTTAGGAATTTGGGGTTTTAGAATTGACTTTTTTGATTTTTTGAG
This sequence comes from Photinus pyralis, assembly GCF_008802855.1. Taxonomy (NCBI): domain Eukaryota; kingdom Metazoa; phylum Arthropoda; class Insecta; order Coleoptera; family Lampyridae; genus Photinus; species Photinus pyralis. The sequence goes on from NW_022170250.1 coordinate 9,188,155, forward strand.
AACTTAGAAATTTACGATTTTAAATTTTTTGATTTTGAGATTTTGACAATTTTAGATTTGGGATTTTGTGATTATGGAATTATTGGAAACTGAACAATTCGCGATTTTTAACATTTTGGAGTGTTTTTGGTAATTTTACATTTTACGATTTTGGAAATTTTGTGGAAATTTAGATTTTGGGATATTTGAAATGTTTAGAAGCTGAGATGGCGCGATTATTTAATGTTTAGAATTTTAGATTCTTGAATTTTGTGAATTTGATAATTGGGTTGTTAAAAAGAAAGTTCATATTGTGCCTTATTTGAAATTTTACGGAATTTAACATTTTAGGGATTTTAATTTTGAGATGTGGGATGTTTGAAGTTTTTAAAGTTCGTGATTTTGGGAATGTTAAATTTTGGGATTTTTAAATTTTGGAAATTTGATCAATAGTACTTTCTGAAATTTTACGATGTTAGAGGTTTTGGGATTATTGAAGGTTTGGGATTTTGAGATTCCAGATTATGGTTTCTTTGAAATTTGAATATTTTAGATTTTGTGACTTTTTTAAAAGTTTAAGAATTTGGGGTTTTAGAATTGACTTTTTTGAAATTTTGAGAAATTAAAAATTTACGATTTTAAATTTTTTTATTTTGAGATTTTGACAATTTTAGATTTTGGATTAATAAAAATGATTGGGATTGATTGGGATTTTGTGATTATGGAATTATTGAAAATTGAAAAATTCGCGATTTTTGAAATTTTGGGAATCCTTTGGGAATTTTACATTTTGGAATTTTTGAGATTTTGTAGAAATTTAGATTTTGGGATATTTGTAATGTTTAGAAGCTGAAATGTGGGGGATTATTGAATGTTTAGAACTTTAGATTCTTGCATTTTGGGAATTTGATAATGGAACTGTTAAAAGGAAAGTTCACAATGCGCCATATTTGAAATTTTGCGGAATTTAACATTTTTAGGGATTTTAATTTTGAGATGTGAATACATGAAGTTCATCACGTCTCCATACAGGTTGGTCACGTCTAATCGACAAATTTCGTCCTTCATGAAATTATTAATCCAAGTTGTAATAGCGAGTTGTGAAAAGAATGACAAAAATGAAGAAAAGTACACAAAGTCAGTCCATTGTTAAAATGGATAAAGTAAAAACAAAAATAAACATGAAACAAGACAACAAACTTAAAAGAGAGCAAAGGAAGGTGAAAGATAAGAGGAGTAATGCAGATAAAGAGAAAGTCTGCATTTAACTCGAGCTCTAACCGTTTGTCTCATTGTATTTGCATCGCTTTACGTAGTGCCATAAAAACACGCCGTTCGCAGTCATGGAACTTCCATACAGGTTGGTAACGTCGCGGTATTCGGAATTACTCGTACCTCTGAAAGTATGCGGTTTGTGATTCTAGGCTCAAATGTCAAAGCACTAATTAGAATGAAAGACGCGATGCCCGTTAAGCACACGAAATAGCGTCCATTAAACAAACCCCCCCTTTGTTCTGTTATGAAAAAAATAGCGTTCAATAAATAACGTCACCGTTTAGGTAATTAAAAAACACGTTTAAAAATTTAATGATTAATTATTTCGAGTGAGCGAGTTCGCTGAAATGCGTGGAAAGTTAAGTAAGTTGGCACCTCGCAAGTTTGAAAGTATTTAACGCGCCGTGTTTCGCGTCGTCGCGAGAAGGAGACGGAGCGATCGCGAGCGCACGGTCGCGAAGGAGACGGAACGAGGGCGACGTGTACGACGCGATAATTGATATAAAGTGGAGCGTAAAGAACGCCGCAGTTTGGGGGATTTTATTTAAATTAGGATGGATTGGCCTGTAGTTTTTCGAAATTCTGCCGAACTCCGTTGTTTATGTGTTGTTTAATATTAACGGAACAGAAGGGCGGTTGTCTTAAATTAGTTTAATTAGAAAATATAGTAGGCTTAGAAACTAGCAAAAAGTGTTTTTTTTTTGGTATATGAGACAAAGTTTGTGCTATTTTCGGCTCCACTTCTCTATGTTGCTCAAATTACGTACTATATTTTTCTGTGTGGTTCAAATGATATAAGCGTTTGAGTTTCGAATGGGCGATTTTTTGGTCCTTCAATTTTGTGCCACTTTTTTGCTATATCAGACGGAATTTGTGTTATTTTTAAGGTTGGGTTTAAAAAGTCTAGACATCTTGTAGACATATTTTAAGGATATCCACGAAAAACCTTCCAAACGATCTCCATAGATTTCCATATTATCTATGAAAGATGCCCAAGTTTCCAAAATACCCTCGAAAACTTTTCCAAAGAATAATGGGTGGCAAGAACTATTTCTAAAATATAGGAAAGACTTCTTAGCATCCATTATCCTTTGGAGAACTTTCGGAGGTTATGTTGGAGAGTTCGACGATTTTATGGAAATCTATTATAATGGAGATCGTTTGGACATCTTTTGGAGGTTTTTCGGAATCTTCGTCTTTTGCAAGAGTCTCAAATAAGAGATAGATCAATGCATTCTCCAAAAGATGTATACAAAATCTCCATAAGGTTTCTGAGTAAATTTACAGATAGCCAAGAATCTTCATCCGATTTTCACCAATTTTTACGAATTTCCATTTTTTCTACGGATTTCTACCACTTCCACGATTTTTCAAGAAAGTACACCCTTGCTCAAGCATGTCCAAAAGATGTCCCAACAGATTTACATCAGTTGTCCAGAAAATCTTCGAAAATCGTCGAAGATGTCAACGAATCTCCAAAGATATCCGATGATCTCCGAGCATCTTCAAGTGCTGCCGTGGATCTCCAGAAATTTCCTCCAGTTCCCACCGATTTTTACCATTTTTACCTTTGGATGCCTCCAAAGAGCTCCCCAACAAGGCACAGATGGTAACAATAGATGCAAAACTGGAAGAAATCTGAAAATCTCTGGAGATCCTTGGCGATCCGTGCGTATACTCGGAAATCCTCGCGCAGCGTCGGAGATCCTCAGAGATTTTCCAGATGTCTTGTGGACATCTCTTGGACGATCCGCGGATATTATTCAGATAATCTCATGCATCCATGGAAATTCGCATAGATGGAAATACGTAGATATGATGGTAGTAGTGGGAAATCCGTAGAAAGTCTGGAAATGTGGAAATCGCTGACGGTCCTTGGCAATAATCAAAGATTCTCGGACATATTGGTCATTCTTAGACAGTATCGGCGATCCTCGTTTTTTGACATCCGTGAACAGCCGTGGAAAATCTTGAAATACCGTAAAAGTCGCTGGAAATATCTATGAAAGTCCGTTGGAGCTCCTTGGTTATCCGTGTACATGCTTGGAGGTCCTTGGACATCTTTTGGACATATTGTGGACATCTTTTCATTTTCAGATTTTCTGGAAATCTTCCGTAGATACTTTGGAGACTCTTAAAGATCTTTTAAATATCCTCAGAGAGTTTATGGAAGTCCTATGGATATCTTTTGGTAGACGTTTAGGGATTCTATGAATCTTTTGAGAGCGTTTGAGAGTCTAGGGGAATCTGGCTCTTTTGCTGGTCTTTGGAGATCTTAGGACGTGTTGAAATTTTGATATCCTATCTATAGCATTCCTTTAATATGCACATGACAACAGTAGAAATCTGTGGAAAATACCTGGAAATCACATGAATGTATATGGAAATCGCTGGCGATCTTTGGCTACCTGGGAATATATACTAGAAGATCCTAGAACATGAATCTGAAGAATCTGAAGAATCGGGAAGAATGTCAAGAATCTGAAGAATCTGGGGAATTTGGGGAATGTGAAGAATCTAAAAAATCTGGAAGAATCTGAGGAATCTGAAGAATGTGATGAATCTGAAGAATCAGGAGGAATCTGAAGAATCTGAGGAATCAGGAAGAATCTGAAGAATCGGAAGAATCTTGAACAATCTGAAGAATATGGAAGAATCTGTAAGAATCTTAGGAGTCTAAGGAATGTGAAGAATCTGGAGGAATCTGAAGAATCTGAGGAATCTGAAGCATCTGAAGAATCTTGAAGAATCTGGTCGAATCTGGAAGAATCTGGACGAATCTGGAAGAATCTGGAAGAATCTGGAAGAATCTGGAAGAATCTTGAAGAATCTGAAGAATCCGGGGAATCTGAGGAATCTGGAAGAATGTGAAGAATCTGAAAGAATCTGGGGAATTTGGGGAATCTGAAGAATCTGGAAGAATCTGAAAAATCTGGAAGAATATGAAGAATCTGAAAAATCTGAATAATCTGGAAGAATCTTAGGAATCTAAGGAATGTGAAGAATCTGAAGAATCTGGAGGAACCTGAAGAATCTGGAAGAATCTTGAAGAATCTGGAAGAATCTGGAAGAATCTTGAAGAATCTGGAAGAATCTTGAAGAATCTGGAAGAATCTTGAAGAATCTGGAAGAATCTTGAAGAATCTGGAAGAATCTTGAAGAATCTGGAAGAATCTTGAACAATCTAAAGATTTTGGGGAATCTGAGGAATCTGGAAGAATGTGAAGAATCTGAAGAATCTGAAAGAATCTGGGGAATTTGGGGAATCTGAAGAATCTGGAAGAATCTGAAAAATCTGGAAGAATCTGAAGAATCTGGAAGAATCTGAGAATCTTAGAATCTAAGGAATGTGAAGAATCTGAAGAATCTGAGGAATCTGAAGAATCTGAAAAATTTGAAGAATCTGAGGAATCTGAAGAATCTGAAGAATCTCAAGAATCTAGAAGAATCTGGGAAATGTGAAGAACCTGAAGAATCTGGAGGAATCTGGAAGAAATTGAAGAATATGGAAAAATCTGGAAGAGTCTTAGCAGTCGGAGGAATGTGAAAAAACTAGAGGAATCTGAAGAATCTGAGGAATCTTAGGAATTTGGGGAATCTGAAGAGTTTGAAGAATCTGAGGAATCTGAAGAATGTGATGAATCTGGAGAATCAGGAGGAATCTGAAGAATCTGAGGAATCTGAAGAATCGGAAGAATCTTGAACAATCTGAAGAATATGGAAGAATCTGTAAGAATCTTAGGAGTCTAAGGAATGTGAAGAATCTGAAGAATCTGGAGGAATCTGAAGAATCTGAGAAATCTGAAGCATCTGAAGAATCTGGAAGAATCTTAAAGAATCTGGAAGAATCTTAAAGAATCTGGAAGAATCTGAGGAATCTTAGGAATCTAAGGAATGTGAAGAATCTAAAGAATCTGGAGGAATCTGAAGAATCTGAGGAATCTGAAGAATCTGGAAGAAACTTGAAGAATCTGGAAGAATCTTGAAAAATCTGAGGAATCTGAAGAATCTGAGGAACCTTAGGAATCTGAGAACTCTCATGGATCTGAAGAATTTGAAGAATCTGGAAGAATCTGAGGAATCTTAGGAATCTAAGGAATGTGAAGAATCTAAAGAATCTGGAGGAACCTGAAGAATCTGAAAAATTTGAAGAATCTGAGGAATCTGAAGAATCTCAAGAATCTAGAAGAATCTGGAAAATGTGAAGAACCTGAAGAATCTGGAGGAATCTGAAGAATCTGAAAGAATCTGGAAGAATTTGAAGAATATGGAAAAATCTGGAAGAATCTTAGCAGTCGGAGGAATGTGAAAAAACTGGAGGATCTGAAGAATCTGAGGAATCTTAGGAATTTGGGGAATCTGAAGAATCTGGGGAATCTGAGAAATGTAAAAAATCTAGAGGAATCTAAAGAATCTGAGGAATCTGAAAGAATCTGAGGAACCTTAGCAATCTGAGGACTCTCATGGATCTGAAGAATTTGAAGAATCTGGAAGAATCTGAGGAATCTTAGGAATTTAGGAATTTGAGGATTCTGAAGAATCTGAAGAGTTTGAAGAATGTGGAAGAATCTAAGGAATCTTAGGAATCTGAAGAATGTGATGAAACTGAAGAATCAGGAGGAATCTGAAGAATCTGGAAGAATCTGAAGAATCGGAAGAATCTTGAACAATCTGAAGAATATGGACGATCTGGAACAATCTTAGGAGTCTAAGGAATGTGAAGAATCTGAAGAATCTGGAGGAATCTGAAGAATCTGAGGAATCTGAAGAATCTGGAAGAAACTTGAAGAATCTGGAAGAATCTTGAAGAATCTGAGGAATCTGAAGAATCTGAGGAACCTTAGGAATCTGAGAACTCTCATGGATCTGAAGAATTTGAAGAATCTGGAAGAATCTGAGGAATCTTAGGAATCTAAGGAATGTGAAGAATCTAAAGAATCTGGAGGAACCTGAAGAATCTGAAAAATTTGAAGAATCTGAGGAATCTGAAGAATCTCAAGAATCTAGAAGAATCTGGAAAATGTGAAGAACCTGAAGAATCTGGAGGAATCTGAAGAATCTGAAAGAATCTGGAAGAATTTGAAGAATATGGAAAAATCTGGAAGAATCTTAGCAGTCGGAGGAATGTGAAAAAACTGGAGGATCTGAAGAATCTGAGGAATCTTAGGAATTTGGGGAATCTGAAGAATCTGGGGAATCTGAGAAATGTAAAAAATCTAGAGGAATCTGAAGAATCTGAGGAACCTTAGCAATCTGAGGACTCTCATGGATCTGAAGAATTTGAAGAATCTGGAAGAATCTGAGGAATCTGAAGAATCTAGAAGAATGTGAAGAATCTGAGGAATCTGAAGAATCTTAGAAATCTGAAGAATCTGGAAGAATGTGGAAGAACCTGAGGAATCTTAGGAATCTGGAAGAATCTGAATATGTTAATCTCAATGGCTGCCTTGGAAAAAGCTCCATTTTGTTTGCGTCTTTCCATTGACTTTCAACCAGCATTCGATCGTTGTTGAATGCGAAATTACTATTTTCATTACTGTCTTCTCTGACTCTGACAAACACGTCTCGATCAATCCACAATCCTGATGACCGATTACGCTTGCTTCTGGGGCTACTTCCCTCTTGCCTCAAATTTGCACTTACCGCTAAACCGCGTGCCGATTGGTATAAATTTAATCTTCGAACCCGCTTCCCGTTGCAATCGGGAAGCTTATCAACTTCTAAGGTCAAAATCTCTACTTATCCATTTCGACGAAAAAACGTTCAACGTCGACTCTATTGAGGGCAATGTCATTATTATTATCCATGTATTGGTTTGGGAATTACCCCTTCCCCCTGCTCGGTAATAGACGAGCGGTTTATTAATTATAACCCGCGTGAATGGTTTCTAATTTGTTTTAAAGAACAGGTACGCCCAGCACCGTAGAATAATAAGCGCGCGAGCTTAATTGGCAAAAAACATTAGTGTTTTCTTAGTGGAGCTATTTTTAATTAAACGCGGGTTGTTTTATAATTAGTCGGAAAACCCCCGCCTGTGCATTACGGGCTTTTCTCTCCCCCCTCGGCTCTGCCGTTTTAAAATGTCGCGGGTAGTTCGAAGGTATCCGAAAATCGCATCCCGGCGAAATTAAGTGCGGAACGTCCCAAGACGTCTCCTGAATTAAGATAAAGAATTTTTATTCGGTTCCCTTCCCGAGTTAATTGCCTCCGATTTTTACTTAATTTTATCTCTTCTTACCTAAGCGTAATTTTTATTTTATAGACGTCGCCGTCCATGTCAAATTAAACCGACGACGACGGAGTGAGAGCGAGTTTAATCTTGTCCCTCGGATCGGAACGTTCGGCCGAGATGGAGTGTATTATCCTTCTTTTGTGTATTTATCGGATAAAAGCTAATTCGCCCCCATGTTGTGGTTGACGTAATACAAATTTAGGTATTTGATTAACGCCGAAATTTCGTTTGTATATCGCTTTAATTTGATTGCGAGCGGAAACTTATTAATTACGGGCGGCACATTCGAGGGTAAGTAAGCGGACTGAGATGATCGGGCGAATTTTTACTACCCCCGATCGGGTTTCGCATCTCCAATGAAATCCTTCCGTCAAAGCCGAAATCCGTAGTTTGTAGTCAGTTGGAGAACGTCCCTTTGCGATTAACTATTCTCACTGTGTATCTTTAATTACAAATCATGGGCGGATTTTCGGGGAAGCTCTCCTCATTTTCTCACCGTAGCCAATCACGCATTGTTTCCATAGGATGGAAGAATAAATAATGCAAAAAAAATCCGGGTCCCAGCACCAATTTGATATCACCATTTACGAGACGAGTAAATTGAAAGAATACTACAGGATTCCATGATTTCGTCAAGTCCAAAGATCTCCAAAGACCCCCTAGTGACCCCAACGACTTACATCTTTCAAAGATGTCCAGAACGACCTTCAAAGATCTCTAAAAATATCGGAGAATCTTCAAAAATTCCCGATAATCTCCAAGTAAATTCACAGATATCTGAAGGCCACAAAAAATAACCAAATGATCCCCAGAAAAGTCTCCCAAGATCGCCAAAGTCTTCAAAGATCTCCAGATGCCCTCCAAGGTCCACAAGGTGTCCATAAGATCTCCGATCCGAAGATGCGCGATTATCTTCCGAAACTGTGAAGGATCTCTAGCGCCTTTCAGAAATGTCCAGTGATTTCGGACTTTCTTTCGGATCTTCAGATTTCCTATTCAAGATTTTCCACGGATGTCCACCTATTTTCACCCTCTGTTCCCCCATTTCCAGGAATGTTAGGATTTCCAAAAAGTTCCCCGACGATCCGCAAAAGATGGTCAAAAGATTCCGAAAGGATCTTCAAACGGGATCTACTAGGAGTCCAGCAGATTTCCCCGAGGTATCCAAAGACCTTTGTGTATGTCTGAGGATCTCCAAGTATATGCCCGGATAGCTAAAGTAATTTCCAGGAATTTCTAGCGATTATCACAGATTACGAGGCATTTTTCACAGATTTTCACTGTTGTCTTGTACAGATTAAAAGAATGATTTCGACACGTACAAAGATCTCCAAGACCCCCAAAAGTGGTCCACGATCTCCACAGCGCCCACAACTCCAAAGATCTTCAAAATATCTTCAAAAAGTCTACAAAGCCGATCCGAAGGACTCCAACACCCGTCAAGGGTCTCGAGCGTTTTCTAAAAATGTACAGGGTGGCCAAATAAGAACGCGAGGTACTGTATCTGGGAACCTGTCCATCGTAGAGGCTTGCGGTAAAAAAATTTATTACTAAAACGGCCACTGGAAAATATTTTTAAGCTTCTGCAATGGCCGCTAGAGGGCGTAACTGCAATCTGGAATCAAAAAAAGGGATTTTTCTGCGAATTCCGCTATATTAACCTAACAAAAAAATGTCCGGTCTTTGAAGTTGACGATAATCTGAACAATTTTTGTTTGACAATTTTTCCTGTATCTGTAAAAATGAAGTGGTGGGGGGTCTTCAAAGGTCTCCGTAAAGAACACCCTGTATCTTCGAAACGACTGAGCCGATTTTAACAAACTCGGGTTAATTGAAAAGAGTTGTTCTTCGGTTACAAATATTATAATATTTGAAGTTTTGTTAGTTTCACATATCACAGCTTGAGGGCTTTTTTCGACATTCCGACAGAAATGGTTAATTTTCTCAAAAAAATTAAATGCGTTGGTTTGATTTTTTTTTCATGAAAAAGTAGCTAAATGATGCCTAAACAAGCTCGCGAAAACCGCTTCTCGATATCTTGTTCCTAACCTACAATTTAGGCCAAAAGAAAATTTTATACCCTCAAAATTTTATTTTTTTAAGCTAATTTTTCCGGAATTAATTTTATTATATAATTTGTGGCCCTAATACCTAATACCTCTAGTATATTACGATGATACTAGAATAAATTATTGTCGCTTAACTATGAAACAAAACCACCATTTGTGCTCTAGTGCAAAACGATTTTAGAACTAAAAAGGGCCCTAAAGTCCTTATTCGGCAGTTTCCATTTCAGTTTCTAGCTTCCAGCAGCGTTGTAGTCCCTATTTTCCATTTGCAGAAGTTTCAATAGCCTCTATTTTCCCGTTTCCAATTTCACATTTCCAGCTTCTCGAATTGTTTTTATCTGTTTTAGTTTCCTTTTTTTAGTTCAGGATTTGCAAATCAAAATTTTCAGTATCCAAGGATATAGGAAGGAAAGAAATCAAATGTTCAAATTGTAAGGCTGTCGAGCTGAAATTTCAAAATTTTATGAACAACTTCTACAATTCATTGTGGAAACTAAGATTCCAACTTTTATTTTAAGATTCAAAAGGTTGGATTAAGGTTCAAGGTTTAAATTAGGAGATTTAATGTATAAAAATAAAAGGTTTTTAATTCATAACGACTTGAGATTAATGAATTTTAAAGATAAAACTGAAACAAATTCAAGATAAAAAATGTAAGGAGGCGAACGAAAAATTCAAGTTGGTAGATTCACTCAAGGTTTCTCATGACTTAAATTTTAAGGTTCAAAATTTATGAATAAGATGAATAGGAATTCAAGGTTGCAAATTCATCGTCCAGTGTATTAGGTCCATGGTTCAAAATTCAAGATTCAGTATTGAAAAGGGAAGATTCTAGATTTAATAGGCCTTAAAGAGTCTCTAAGATGCAAGGTTCAACATTCAAAACTAAATGATTCTGATTTCAAATGTTTTGGGTGGTTTAAATTTAAGTTCAAGAATCAAGATTAAAAAAGAGGGATGGAATAGTCAAGGCTAAAGACTGAAGGCTACTAAGAACTCGTTGCGTAGAGTGAATCCAGCAGAATTATCGAAGTTAATCTAAAGATCTGTAGAATCTGAAGAACGTGACGAAAATGAAGAATCTGGAGAGATCCTTAGGTATCTCCGTAGCGCTTCTGGGCGCCTAGTAGATGTCTTTTCAAGATCGTATGAAGAAATGAAGATCTTTTGGGAATATTTGAGGATCTGTGGTGATTTCAGGGGATCTTATGGAGATTGTTGGAAGACTTTTGGTGATTATCGCTGGACATTTCTATCTATCTTCAGATCTGCTTGTATTTCTTCGAATATTTGAAGATTTTCTGGACACATTGTGGACCTTGGTTATTTTGTAGATCATTTGGATACTTTATGAAGATCTTTGAGATTGTTGGGGAATCGTGGAAACTGTTAGCGACTTTTGAAGGGTGTTTGGAGATATTTTTTATGTGTTGAAATTTTGAAATCTTTTGATATTGTTTCAAAGAATTCACTGGAGATCTTTGGCAATTGTGTGAATATCTTGGGAAATCCTTGGACATCTTTGGAGAATTTGGTATCTCTTCCGGACGCTCACTAATCATTTTTTGAAGATCATATGAAGACTTTTAGAAATCTGGTTTTGTATCTTTGGGGATCTGAGATCTTTGAACATTGTAAAAGATTTAGAGCATCTTTGGGGAGCGTTGGGGAACTCTCCGGGAGTTTCTGAAGGTCTCCACATTCTCGGAAATGTCGTAAAAGATACTGGACGTACGTGGACATTCGTAGAAAATTTGGAAATACATGAAAATCTCCGAGTATTGCTAAGGACCTCCATAGATTTCTTTGAATTTCCGCCTACTTTTACCATCCAATACTGTTAGTGGTGTACAAAGAGTTCTCAAACGCTCCCAAACGATTCATAAGACCTCTAATTAACAACAGATCTTCAAAATAGGACTTCCATAAACTCTTTGAGGATCTTTAAAAGATCTTGAAGAGTCTCCAAAGTATCTCCAAAAGATTTCCAGAAAATCTCCGAAGATGTCCCAGGACCTGCAAGCTCTAACGATTTCTAGAGTTTTGCAGCAACTCTCACGGCATTTCAAGATTTTCCACGGCTGTTCACGGACGACAAAAAACTAGGCTCGCCAATACTGTCTAAGAATCTCCAATACCGACAGTGTAGCTCAGTGGTAGAGCGTGGGGCTACATAGCCAAGAGGTTGGGTGTTCAAACCTGGGCTGAGGTTAGAATTTTTCATCTGTGGCAGAGATAGGAATTTCGTTAGATCAGTTTTGAGCTATGTTTCCCTGCAGTTTTCCTAATTCGTAAGATAAATACTGGAGTACTATAGAACGACTTAAGACCCTCTGCAGAGGCACCCCTAAAAAGCATTATGCGGGTCACTCTGTAAAAGCTTGTTGGGGGCCCAGAACAAGAGAGGAACAATAAATAAATAAATAAGTGAATAAAGGAACAAATGAATAAATAAATAAAATAACGTCCGAGAATCTTTGACTACTGCCAAGGACCGTCAGCGATTTCCAAATTTCCAGACTGTCCACGGATTCCACGTGATTATTGGGAGTCTCGGGGATCTTTGGAGAATTCTTTGGAAGTGTCTGAAAACCTCCTGATATTGCTGGAAATGGCTTGAATTTCATCGATTATTTGGACAGATTGTGGATCTTGGAGATCTTTTCGAGATTTTCGGAGATCCTTGTATCTTTTTCTAGACATCATTTGGATATCTATTAGAGATCTTTGAGATTTGAGATCTAGATGTCGAAATTTTGACATCTTGTGATATTCATTCAATCTACAATGGTAGCAAACATTTTTTTTAGAACTCATGGGAGATCTTTGACTATGTGTGAATATCTTGGAGAATCTCGTATCTCTTCTGGAAACAGAGTAAAGATTTTTTGAAGATATGAAGAACATTTTTTATGTCTTTGGTTCTGAGAAGAACTTTGAACATCTTCAAAGATCCTTGGAGATCTTTGGGAAACTTTTGGGGATTTGGTGGATATTTGGAGATCGTTGGGAGTCTCTTGATATTTTTAGAAAAAGGTGCTGGAACTAGGTGGACATCGGTGCAAAATTTGGAAATCCGTGAGAATCTCTAAAATCGTTGTACAGGGTGGCCAACTAAGAATGCAAGGTACTGTATCTGAGAATCTATCCATCGTAAAGGCTTGTGGTAAAAAAATTATTACTAAAACGGCCACGAGCAAAACCTGGAAAACATTTTTAAGTTTCTGAAATGACCGCTAGGGGGCGTAACTGCAATCTGGAATCTAAAAAAGTGATTTTTCTGTGAATTGCGCTATATTAACCTAACAAAAAAATGTCCGGTCTTTGAAGTTGACGATAATCTGAACAATTTTTGTTTGACAATTTTTCCTGTATCTCTAAAAATGAAGTGGTGGGGGGTATTCAAAGGTTTACGTAAAGAATACCCTGTATCTTCGAAACGGCTGAGCCGATTTAAACAAACTCGGGTTAGTTCAAAAGAACTATTCTTCAGCTACAAATATTATACTATTTGAAGTCTTGTTAGTTTCACATATCACAGCTTGAGGGCTTTTTTCGACATTCCGACAGAAATGGTTAATTTTCTCAAAAAAATTAAAAATGTTCTTCATATGATCTTCAAAAAATCTTTACTTTGTTTCCAGAAGAGATACGAGATTCTCCAAGATATTCACACATAGTCAAAGATCTCCCATGATTTCTAAAAAAAATGTTTGCTACCATTGTAGATTGAATGAATATCACAAGATGTCAAAATTTCGACATCTAGATCTCAAATCTCAAAGATCTCTAATAGATATCCAAATGATGTTCAGAAAAAGATACATGGATCTCCTAAAATCTCGAAAAGATCTCCAAGATCCACAATCTGTCCAAATAATTGATGAAATTCAAGCCATTTCCAGCAGGTTCAGGAGGTTTTCAGACACTTCCAAATAATTCTCCAACGATCCCCAAAGATCCCCGAGACTCCCAATAATCACGTGGAATCCGTGGACAGTCTGGAAATTTGGAAATCGCTGACGGTCCTTGGCCGTAGTCAAAGATTCTCGGACGTTATTTTATTTATTTATTCATTTGTTCCTTTATTCATTTATTCACTTATTTATTTATTCATTGTTCCTCTCTTGTTCTGGGCCCCCAACAAGCGTTTACAGAGTGACCCGCATAATGCTTTTTAGGGGTACCTCTGCAGAGGGTCTTAACTCGTTCTATACTACTCCAGTATTTATCTTACGAATTAGGAAAACTGCAGGAAAACATAGCTCAAAACTGATCTAACGAAATTCCTATCTCTGCCACAGATGAAAAATTCTCACCTCAGCCCAGGTTTGAACACCCAACCTCCTGGCTATGTAGCCCAACGTTCTACCACTGAGCTACACTGTCGGTATTAGAGATTCTTAGACAGTATTGGCGAGTCTAGTTTTTTGACATCCGTGAACAGCCGTGGAAAATCTTGAAATGCCGTGAGAGTTGCTGCAAAACGAAATCGTTAGAGCTTGCAGGTCCTGGAACATCTTCGGAGATTTTCTGGAAATCTTTTGGAGATACTTTGGAGACTCTTCAAGATCTTTTAAAGATCCTCAAAGAGTTTATGGAAGTCCTATTTTGAAGATCTGTTGTTAATTAGAGGTCTTATGAATCGTTTGGGAGCGTTTGAGAACTCTTTGTACACCACTAACAGTATTGGATGGTAAAAGTAGGCGGAAATTCAAAGAAATCTATGGAGGTCCTTAGCAATACTCGGAGATTTTCATGTATTTCCAAATTTTCTACGAATGTCCACGTACGTCCAGTATCTTTTACGACATTTCCGAGAATGTGGAGACCTTCAGAAACTCCCGGAGAGTTCCCCAACGCTCCCCAAAGATGCTCTAAATCTTTTACAATGTTCAAAGATCTCAGATCCCCAAAGATACAAAACCAGATTTCTAAAAGTCTTCATATGATCTTCAAAAAATGATTAGTGAGCGTCCGGAAGAGATACCAAATTCTCCAAAGATGTCCAAGGATTTCCCAAGATATTCACACAATTGCCAAAGATCTCCAGTGAGTTCTTTGAAACAATATCAAAAGATTTCAAAATTTCGACACATAAAAATATCTCCAAACACCCTTCAAAAGTCGCTAACAGTTTCCACGATTCCCCAACAATCTGAAAGATCTTCATAAAGTATCCAAATGATCTACAAAATAACCAAGGTCCACAATGTGTCCAGAAAATCTTCAAATATTCGAAGAAATTCAAGCAGATCTGAAGATAGATAGAAATGTCCAGCGATAATCACCAAAAGTCTTCCAACAATCTCCATAAGATCCCCTGAAATCACCACAGATCCTCAAATATTCCCAAAAGATCTTCATTTCTTCATACGATCTTGAAAAGACATCTACTAGGCGCCCAGAAGCGCTACGGAGATACCTAAGGATCTCTCCAGATTCTTCATTTTCGTCACGTTCTTCAGATTCTACAGATCTTTACATTAACTTTGATAATTCTGTTTGGATTCACTCTACGCAACGAGTTCTTAGTAGCCTTCAGTCTTTAGCCTTCACTATTCCCTCCCTCTTTTTTAATCTTGGTTCTTGAATTTAGATTTAAACCACCCAAAACATTTGAAATCAGAATCCTTTAGTTTTGAATGTTGAACCTTGCATCTTAGAGACTCTTTAAGGCCTAGTAAATCTAGAATCTTCCCTTTTCAATACTGAATCTTGAATTTTGAACCATGGACCTAATACACTGGACGATGAATTTGCAACCTTGAATTTCTATTCATCTTATTCATAAATTTTGAACCTTAAAATTTAAGTCATGAGCTTTAAACCTTGAGTGAATCTACCAACTTAAATTTTTCGTTCGCCTCCTTACATTTTTTATCTTGAATTTGTTTCCGTTTTCATTTCCCCATTTAAAATCTTTAAAATGCATTAATCTCAAGTCGTTATGAATTAAAAACCTTTTATTCTTATACATTAAATCTCCTAATTTAAACCTTGAACCATAATCCAACCTTTTGAATCTTAAAATAAAAGTTGAATTCACCATGGTGAATCTTAGTTTCCACAATGAATTGTAGAAGTTGTTCATAAAATCTTGAAGTTTCAGCTCGAATATGAACCTTAAAATTTAAACATTTGATTTCTTTCCTTCCTATATCCTTGGATACTGGAAATTTTGATTTGCAAATCCTGAACTAAAAAAAGGAAACTGAAACAGATAAAAACAATTCGAGAAGCTGGAAATGTGAAATTGGAAACGGGAAAATAGAGGCTATTGAAACTTCTGCAAATGGAAAATAGGGACTACAACGCTGCTGGAAGCTAGAAACTGAAATGGAAACTGCCGAATAAGGACTTTAAGGCCCTTTTTAGTTCTAAAATCGTTTTGCACTAGATCACAAATGGTGGTTTTGTTTCATAGTTAAGCGACAATATTTATTCTAATATCATCGTAATATACTAGAGGTAACGCTTCTCACTTGAAAAAAATACTTACACGGGTCGTCCCATACGAGTTAGTAACATCTAAATACGCAGCAGATCGCCTCATCCCATAGGAGTTGGTAGCGTCAAAATATGGTGGTCCGTAGCAACCGACGAGTTGGTATGGAGGTGGACACGAGATCTTTATGTCACGTGATCACACGTAACGTATGAAGTGCATGCGCTTAGTGGTCCTTAAACATGGAAGTGTGCACTGTGTTCATTAAATTCCACACACGCGAAAATTATTTATCTCGCTCTTGACGTCAGAGCCAGCGGGGCGAGAGAGAGAAACCGTTTCTGAGATTCGCAATTTGAATTTTGTTTTTCTTTCGATTCCCAATAAATTTCGTTTCCCCATCGTTTGTTGTTGTTGTTTTAGTTTATAAAATAAACATCGCCACCGAAGGCGAATCCGTGCGTATAATACAGTTCTTATTATCATCCGAGGGAGCTACATCATTATAATGGCGGAAGTAGGGAATTAGCTAAATCCTAGCAGTAGTAAGTCGTATCTTAGTATTATGATTATAGGAGCGGTACGTGCTAACGCGATGATCCAGTTACCGATACATAGGGCTGCAGATAATGTCTTGGAAATCCTCCAGGCATGCTTATCATCGAGTTTGTCCTCGTAAATTCGATTATGTGAACACGAGTTTATTTACAAATGTGTTTATATAAACTTACTTTGAACGAATCACGTTCCCAATCTTAGACGAATGAGGAAAGTCGTCTCGCTCGGATTAGGCCGCGATACTTAAATTTCGGTTTTATTCCCTTGTTTTCCATAAAAATTCATTTCTCGTTTCAATTCGCGTGGATTTAAACAGATTTTCGCACGATTCCGGCGGGCGCGCGACGTAAAGCTCGGAATTTTTATTATATCAACATACGGCGTAAACAAAATAACCTCCCAGCAAATTGAGGGATTTCCTTTACAGGATACGAAACGCTGCCATCTGCGTTTCTTTCTAATTTAAAAATTAGTTTGGCACGTTTGCGTGTACCCATTTTACGGTCCACCTTCGGGCGCCATTTCTATATGGCCCACGTTCGGGCGCCATTTCTATAGCCCACACTTTAACGCACGACAAATAAAGGTCTTAACAAACAGTAATTTGGAATTTGGCTTTTGAAGACTCCAAAGACCTTAGAAACAGCAGAGAAAAAAAAACAGGTCTTCAGGAGTTTCGAAGGTCTTCGGGAAAATTCTAGAAACCTTGACATCATTTGTGACTAAAGAGCCTTCAGAGTCTCTAAAGGATTTATCTGTTTGATAGTATCACCTTACCGCATCGGATTGGAACTGTAATTATAAAATGCAGAATTGGAAGTTGGAAAATGAACATTTGGAAGAAAATGATTTTAAACTAGCATTGGAAAGGTAAAGCTCGTAGCAGATTTGAAATTGGAAGAGCACAGGAAACGAAAAGTAAATATTGGAAACCGCAAACTGGAATCTGAAAACTGCAGCTGGCGATTGAAGACTGAAAATTGGATGACGATTTTCGAAAACAAAAACTGGGAATATAAGATTGGAAGCTGATGAAAATTGGAACAGCACAATCTAGAAACACTTTTACAGAAACAGAACTGTCAAATGGATTTCGGTAGCAAGTCTCTCCCGTACAAGTTAGTTACATCGCAATATACTCGAGGGAAATATTCTGACCACTATCCTGAGAATACTTCTCCTAGGATCTACATATGTGTGGGGGGGGGGGGGTCAGGAATATCCACCAGACCCCCTGGCGCTAGGTTCGATGCGTTTTTATCGACAACTAAAGTGGTCAAACAAACGGTTTTAGAGAAGATTTAACACCGAGGGGTCTGGGGGGTATGGAATAATGATGATTGTAAGGAAGGGGCTATTAAATTTTACTTTCACTGGAGGGGGGGGGGGGATTCCATACCCCCCAGACCCACCGGTTCAAGGTTCGATGGCTTTTTATCGAAAATTAAAGTGGTCAGGCAAACAGATTTGGAGAAGATATAACACCGGGGGGTCTGAATACCCCCCCAGCACAAGAAAACTATTTATATGAGTATGCATATGATCTCATTGCAATAATGATGATTGTAGGGAAGGGCCCATTAAATTTTATTTTCACTGGGGGGTATTGGGGGGTATTCCATACCCCCCAGACCCCCGGTTCAAGGTTCGATGGCTTTTTATCGAAAACTAAAGTGGTCAGGTCAACGGATTTGGGGAAGATATAACACCGGGGGGTCTGGGGGGTATGGAATACCCCCCAGCACACGAAAACTATTTATATGAGTATTCATACGATCTCAATGCAATAATGATGATTGTAGGGAAGGGGCCATTAAATTTTACTTTCACTGGGGGAGTATTGGGGGGTATTCCATACCCCCCAGCATATCCCCCAGACCCCCCGGTTCAAGGTTCGATGGCTTTTTATCGAAAACTAAAGTGGCCAGTCAAGCGGATTTGGGGAAGATATAACACCGGGGGGTCTGGGGGGTATGGAATACCCACCAGCACACGAAAACTATTTATATGAGTATTCATACGATCTCAATGCAATAATGATGATTGTAGGGAAGGGGCCATTAAATTTTACTTTCACTGGGGGTATTGGGGGGTATTGGAATACCCCCCAGACTCACCGGTTCAAGGTTCGATGGCTTTTTATCGAAAACTAAAGTGGTCAGGCAAACGGATTTGGAGAAGATATAACACCGGGGGGTCTGGGGAGTATGGAATACCCCTCAGCACACGAAAACTATTTATATGAGTATTCATACGATCTCAATGCAGTAATGATGATTGTAGGGAAGGGGCCATTAAATTTTACTTTTACGGGGGGGGGGGGGGATTCCATGCCTTTACAGTTTTTAGTATCATGCTAGATCCCAATGTCAAATCTGCAACTTCGATTTTACCCACTCCAGTGGCTTTTATCTTTTCAGTCCTAGTCCAAAGTTAAAGGAAGACCAGTATTTTAAATGCTGTTAAGGTTTGTAGAAGACTCTTGAAAATTCCCGAAGGCACTTGAAAACCTAATAGTTTTGATGAATCCCAAAGATTCTTATCGACCTCTTAGTGTAATACTTTTCCAACACTATCAATACCTTTTGGAGGCTGTGATATTTATTACCGAGTAGCTTTTAAAGGTTCTGAAAATCTCTTAGTCTCTTAAGGACGTATAAACGTCTAAGGCTCATGAAAACTAGTACCAAAGATTCTATCACAATTCAAAGTGCTTAAATAATTCTAAAGAGCCCTATACACATTTTTAGTAAGTTCCTAGTTCTAAGAAGGTCGATAGAGGCGTTTAAAACATCCACATCAAAAAACATACTTCGATGTTACTAACTCGTATGGAACAAATCGAATAGATCCCTTTTTCTACACGGAAAAGCGACGCGTGCCTAGGAGACACATTAGAATATCAGGATTAGAGTAACAAATACATCGCTCTATTACGATATTACTAACGTGTATGGGCCAATCTGGCACCGACATATTTTGACGTTACAAATTCGTACGTGAAAAGTCCGCGAGTAAACTTGTTGAAAATTCCGTCTCGGTATCAGGTAGCAAGTTTCAAGTGCTCGTCTGCACTTAAAGACAGATTTAAATTGTGGAAAAACTCGACTCGAAACGTTCTCAATTTGCGCGATATCTAATTTTAAATAAATGTAGTAACACTTGAAGTAACAAACGCTGAATAAACTCGAAGACGACGACGAAAAGCTTTTGTCTTAAGTTATTTGTAATCCCATTTCAGGAAAGAAATGCACGATAAAACACACTTCTTTTCATTAGCGAGCGATTTTCTAAGGGAAAACTCTCCGATTTCGAAATGCTCGGGTTGCGATGAATGCGTAATTAAAGTGGGATTATGACATCGACATTAACAAGCTTAAAATTGTGCGGGTGCGGGGAAGTTTTTGTTTCGCGCCCCCTCGCCCTTTAATCAATACGTGTCAGGGATACATCAAAGGGATCTGCATTTGACTGTGGACGATCGAATGTATTGGCTTCCTTCCTTTGGGAAATAACAGAATGCGTGACATTAGAAATCGTCGAAACTGCAGAATAGCGCGCGACATCGCCCCCATCGATTCCTGCCGCACGAATCAATGATGTCGCCTTAAGGCGAAAAACTCCTACACATTCTGAACGCTTAGCGTATCGGGGATATGCCTTTATAAAGAGAATTTTCTATAGAATATCGTATGTGGTACGCACAACATACAAATGGCAACTCCTTTCAAAACGGACAGCTTCCGATGTCGGTCACGTTCCCTGGACATTATTAGTGAATTAATCAGATTTACGCCGGAGTACTTTCTTTTATTAATGGTGGGCCGTTAGAATTTGAAAACTAAGCGAATTTTTCTTTGGAAAATTTATAACCCCATTAATATGGCTTGACTTTAGAACAAACGAGCTGACCAGACCAAACAAATTGTCTCAACTCGCCTATCTCGAATTTAAATCGTATCCCCTTAGCTCGCGCTCATCAGAGAATGACACCGACGCTAATATCGACGGCGGAGTTTTTTCCAAATTCAAAAATTCAATTTTAATTAAAGCGAATTCCTCCCGAAATTCCGCCCCGTGTAAAACAAAGTTTACATATTACACTGAACGGTAAAATAAGAGAGAGGCAGAGTAAATAATGGAAAATCTTAAAGGACATTTCCGCAAACAAACCACTCAATTCTAAAAGTCCAAACAAACGAAGGACTTTTATCGGCCTTTATTTTTTCGGCATTAATATCGTCGCGTCCAACTATGGAAATTAAATGTCTTCTCGAAATTCGGTATTTTTCATACCTACCATTCATTTTCCTCGGTTACGTAAGAAGACTACGTAAGTGTTTCAGACCCCTCCCTTAGGATGTGGACGGAATATTTTACATCCACTTACCTGGAACAAGACAAATACATTAGTTTAGAACAGGATGCGCATATATCATTAACATTAAACAGCACGCGAGTTTTACCTGTTGGTTTTTTTGCTTATTTTCGACGAAATTAACTTCCCTCCGCTCTTTTTACAATGTTAATGATAAAAACCAAACAGTGTCGATTATATTTTGGCATACAATACAATCGCATATTTTGACGCTACCAACTCGTATGGAACTGACCGGTATTTGCGCAATGTGTATATAGATGGTACGAATCCGTACGCATATCAACTTAATTCTCTTTGAAGACTGGCAAATCACAGTGGTAATCAATTTCCCAACTGCTTCAAGTTAAAAAGGTTTTTACTTCATTTTTTAGTGAACCAATTATCATCCATCCAAGTGTACTTAGACGCTACTAACTCCTATGGTGCAAACGAATAATTGAGAAAATTGTATTTTAATATGTTCACTACCTTAAAATAAACAGTTCAAATGATAACCTCTGCGCACGATTTCCGCAATAAAAACGACTCCGCATACTTCGATGTCACAAACTCGTACGTGATGAATTGATCCAAGTATTATACCGACACGCTAGGAATCTGTATGACGCAAACGAAACTACTTAACGCATAAATGGGTAATATCGAGGCCTACGATACTTACAGGCCGGAGCGCTCGAAAAAGTCACGTGACGTTAGGAGTCATATGAAATACATTACGGCTTATGGAAAATCCGTGCGCGGCTCCACTATTTATTTTTTTACTCCGGATCCGTTCAACATAGAGCCACGAAATTTCAATGAGAGCTTCTCAATAGTACACACAATCAAATTATGGTGTTCGTTGATTTTTAATAACACTAAAAATAATTAATTTTTAGGTTTAAAGTATTGAAGATAAAACGATGTTAGTAAATCCGCGTTTTTCTATCTTTACATCATCATATTTCTTTTTCTAGGAACTATATCATTTTAATCCTTTCGGTGTCTTAAACTAGAATGATATGCGCCTCCAATTATGCGTATATAATGCCTTATCTGGTATTAGTATAGTTTTAACAGGCCCTACAAAATCGCGCATTTATTATCCGCGCAGAGAAAAATTCACCATGCGAGAAACTTTTTTGTTATTGCTATAATTGTAACACATATATCGAATGAATTGTGGCCAAAGGACATAAAAATGTTCTTCAGAAGGAAATTTTAAGAAATAGTCTCTTGTTTCCTTTTTTTCAGCAGCTGAAGTAAATAGGGCGATTTTAAGAATAAGCGAACGCGCAAAGGAATGATTATGTTTCAAATTATTGTTAGTAATCGATTTTCAAATTGTGTTTGTGAGATTTAAATTTACATTAAACTTATAAAATGAAAAATATTAAGCTTATTCCGCTTAAAGTCGCATTCAAGAGGAGTATTTTGCATCAAAGGTTTTGTTTCGTCGTGTAATTTAGCAGAAGATGAGGCGATGTTAAATATAAGTATTGAAATATTCTAAGATTTAGAAATCGACAAAATAGTTACTTCTGAAAACGATGTCAAGGTACTCATATTTATTGGAGGATATATCATACAAAAACTATTTGGAAGATATTGCACCTGTTCTAGGTGTCAAAGTAAATTTGCTACTGAAGGACCACTGGAAATTGATGATTCCAGGAAAACAACGAAATTAGAATACATAAGATGTTTAGATAGAGGTTTCCTGAATTTTTTAATAATAGACTATAATATTTTTAAACAACTTATTTCTGAAAGATACGAAATAGTATATTGAAAGACAAGTGTTACAATGCGACCTATTGTAATACGACTATCCGCAAGATAGGAGTATACAATAAAGCATTGTAACACGCGTTTTTCATACTATTTTTTCTATTTCGGTACTTTAATTTAATTAAAAAAATCATTATCAAAAACTATAGGGAACATTAGAACTAACATGTTTTATGTTGGGAACACTTTTTATGCCGTTTTAGGTTGGCAGCGTAGTAAGACTGACATTTTGAAGTTCAAACATGGAAGTACCCAACGAAGTACCTACTTGTACTAACTAGTAACTGCCAACTTAAGAGATGAGTTACCAAAAAAAACGACTATAATCACTGTCTTTGTACAACTGTTTTCGGCCGAAAACAGTTGTACAAAATCATCATTGTGACACCGAAATGGAAAAAAGATTTTTTGTCATGCGGTAACCAAAAATTATTATTAATAAAAATATTTTTGAAGAATTTAGAAGTAGATGATGAAATTTGCGACCAATGTCAGAATAGTTTTAAATACTACATTCCAAAAAGTTTGCAAACATTTGCCAACATCCTACTAAATAATTATTCAAAATGTAAGCATAACAATTTAAGGGACAAGACTAGGGCAACTAAATTGAAAAAACCGATGTCAGTCAA
Source organism: Photinus pyralis (assembly GCF_008802855.1). NCBI lineage: Eukaryota > Metazoa > Arthropoda > Insecta > Coleoptera > Lampyridae > Photinus > Photinus pyralis. The sequence goes on from NW_022170250.1 coordinate 9,211,499, forward strand.
ATAGGCAGTTTTATATTAAATTAAGAGTTGATTGTTGGATTTTCAAATATGACTGTGTCTATATTCTTAAAATATATTATTAATTTTATATTTGTAGTGTTTATTGAAATCTAATCTAGCGGCCTGGGCCAGGACGGCACTGCCTATTCCTTACAAGCTGTACTTTTCACTAAAACTGCTGTAAGTTGGATAGAAAAAGTTATTTTTTAAAACTTCCTTATTCAAAAGGTTATTTTTATTTATTCATAGAATAAAGATGAAAGCCTACGATACTTACCAGGTCTCATAGGCGGACAAGACAAATTTCCCATTTCACTTTCACACGAGTAGGTATAAATAATAGTACATTATATATCAAGGTCCACTATTATTGCCTGAGCACCAAGATTACATCTCGAGGCGCTTGCGCCGAGGGGTGTAAGGTGCGAAGGCAATAATAGACTTCTCTACCGTGGTATATATACTATTTTTTTCACTACTAGCACTTGAAATCCTCTAAATTAACATATTATATTGATAAGAGAGTTAACGGTTGGACAGAATTGTTTGTTTCTTAATTTAACATGTCAATCAAGTACGTGGAAGTACAAGTCAAACAGGCCGTATTTTGTTCTGTCATTGAGATTTTTCAAAGAGTAATTTCGTTCGAATTTTTTCAAAATGTGATAATTTTAGGTATGTGATTTCTCTGGAAATTGCGAATGGTGGCAATTATTCGTTTTAAAGAACTTGTCTAAACGTTCATGGAGCGAAATTTCGGGTTGTGTTTTCTAAAAGTGACAGCGTGACAGTTCTCATTATTGACTACTAGTTAATAATAAAAAATTATTAACCACTTTGAACAAATGCCGAGAAAGCCTACTTTACAAGTGAAAAAAAGGTTAATAATCATGTCATCAGACGCTAGTAGTGAAAAAAATACTTTATGTACTGCAAAATTTATATTAACGAAGATATAAGATACTCCATACTTTTAATTTTTATAAGTTTAATGTCAATTTGAATCTCACAAACACAATTTGAAAATCGATTACTAACAATTATTTGAAACATAATTCCTTTGCGCGTTCACTTATTCTTGAAATCGCGCTATTTACTTCAGCTGCTGAAAAAAGAAAACAAGAGACCATTTCTTAAAATTTCCTTCTGAAGAACATTTTTATGTCCTTTGGCCACAATTCATTCGATATATGTGTTACAATTATAGCAATAACAAAAAAGTTTCTCGCATGGTGAATTTTTCTCTGCGCGGATAATAAATGCGCGATTTTGTAGGGCCTGTTAAAACTATACTAATACCAGATAAGGCATTATACAGGGTGGTGACTTGCGTAACGCATCATAGGGATTTCAATGTAAAATTCATAACATGCGATTATTGGCTCCCCAAATTATTAAGGTTTTTTGTAGGAAAAATTTTTTTACGTCAATCAACCGTATTAGTTTTCAATTTTTTGCATAATAAAGACGGAAAATTGGAAAATAAAACCCCCATCTTTTTCAATAATCTGCGATGCCATGGAATTTTCTAAAACAAAAAGATATCCAGTTATCAATTAGCAGCAGTTCGAAATGGCTTTTATGATCGACTTGGTTACTGTATTGCAGTTAATGGTGACTTATTCGAACATTTATTGTAAATTGTTATATTAGGAAACCGTTTTTAGTAATTTGGTCTTTCTTTATGTTGAATTTGCTGTTCTAAATATAATACTTTTTGATAGAATTTGATTTGTTTTATAGCGGACATTCCATGGCATGACGGATATTGGCGTAGTTTTTGTATTGTAAAATTCCATGGCATCACAGATTATTGAAAAAGATGGGGGTTTTATTTCCAATTTTCCGTCTTTATTATGCAAAAAATTGAAAACTAATAGAGTTGATTGACGTCAAAAAATTTTTCCTACAAAAAACCTTAATACATTTTTGCTCTAAAATAATTTGGGGAGCCAATAATCGCATGTTATGAATTTTACATTGAAATCCCTATGTTGCGTTACGCAACGCAAGTCACCACCCTGTATACGCATAATTGGAGGCGCATATCATTCTAGTTTAAGACACCGAAAGGATTATAATGATATAATTCCTAGAAAAAGAAATATGATAATGTAAAGATAGAAAAACGCGGATTTACAAACATCGTTTTATTTTCAATACTTTAAACCTAAAAATTAATTATTTTTAGTGTTATTAACGAACACCATAATTTGATTGTGTGTACTATTGAGAAGCTCTCCTTGAAATTTCGTGGCTTTATGTTGAACGGATCCGGAGTAAAAAAATAAATAGTGGAGCCGCGCACGGATTTTCCATAAGCCGCAATGTATTTCATATGACTCCTAACGTCACGTGACTTTTTCGAGCGCTCCGGCCTGTAAGTATCGTAGGCCTCGGTAATATACGTACCATAATTAAAAAACTTGCATTTCAATCATTGTTAGAAAACTAACTTCATCATAATAAAATATATCATTGAAACACAGGAATCGTGTCCAAAACCGACGGGCATTCGGCGTTGACCATAGATATATGTTTACCAATTCGTTCGATACAGGCCAATCACTTTTCTCGTTGTATATTTAGAGGTTACAAATCCGTACGATAGAACCAAGTTAGCCCCTAAATCAGTGTCTAAACTATATATTTTAAATTAAAACAAAATGAGTCATCTACGCCAAAACTTACACAATCTGCTGTGAAAAAGGCGAATACCAAAATATAAACTAAAAACGCGATATATAAAATTTAACCTTGACTTGGAAGATGTAATTAGGAATTCGTCTATCCAAATTCGTACGGAACGAAACGTTCCTTTCGTGGAAAATGTCCGGGTTAAACCGTGCTTAAATTCAATATCAACCGAAGTAATTCGGTGTTGACCATAAAGATATCTAGATGTTTCGAACTCGTGCGGGAAAAGGTCGATCACTTTAGTTTGTATATTTAGACATCACAAATTCGTACGATCCAAATCGGCAATCAGCGATTCTAAACATTTTTATGCCCACTTCACAAAATTTTAAGCTCGGCCTTCATTGTAACGGCACAAACCAATCATGCTTCTTTATATATTTAGACGTTAGAAATCCGTGCGGCCAAACCAAATTATTATAAGTAATCGGCGTCTCTGAAATATGGCGTTATATACAGTTATGCAATCTATTTGGAATTTTATCCATAGCAATACGGAACGAAACGATCGTTTTGTAAGAAATCTGGGTGAATTGGTGCTTAAATTCAACAATAACCAAAGACGCAGTCGGTGTTGAAAATAGTTATTATTTAGATGTTACTAACTGGTAAGACAACGGTCACTTTTATTGTATGGATATTTAGACGTTACAAATTTGTAAGGTTCGAGCAATTAGCGTGTTCCAACATACACCATTTCACAATTTTACGCCGTCGAACTCACAAAAATCTCTCTGAAAAAGCGAATGGCAAAAGAGAACAAATTAATTTTATAAATAAAAAATATAAATTAAGCTCGGCCATTGCAATTGAACCTATGTAATTGGCGGGAGCGGAAAAAAACGCCCACGAGCGGCGCTTAACCCTTCAGCGCTTGAGGACGGTTAAAAGTCCTCACGAGCGAAAAAAAAAACGCTCAGGAGCGGAAAAAGCGCTCGGGAGCGGAGAAAGAGCTCGCGAGCGAGCGAAAAAAGCACTCGTTAGCAGAAAAAGAGCTCGCGAGCGGAGAAAGAGCTCGCGAGCGGAAAAAGAGCTCGCGAGCGGAAAAAGAGCTCGCAAGCGAGAGAGAACTTGAGAGCGGAAAAAACACTCGCGAGCGGAAAAAGACCTCGCGAGCGGAAAAAGAGCTCGCGAACGAAAAGGAGCTGTGAGCGAAATGGAGCTTGAGAGCGGAAAAAAACGCCCATAAGCGGAAAAAGCGCTCGGGAGCGGAAAAAACGCGAGCGAGCGAAAAAAGTATTCGCGAGAGGAAAAAGAGCTCGCGAGCGAAAAAAACGGCGAGCGAAAAAAAACGGCGAGCGTGCGAAAAAAGCACTCGCGAACGGACAAAACCGCGAGCGAGCGAAAAAAACACGCGCGAGCTGAAAAAGAGCTCGCGAGCGAGCGAAAAAAGCACTCGTTAGCCGAAAAAGAGCTCGCGAGCGGAGAAAGAGCTCGCGAGCGGAAAAAGAGCTCGCGAGCGGAAAAAGAGCTCGCGAGCGGAAATAGAGCTCGCGAGCGAAAAAGAAATTGAGAGAGGAAAAAACGCTCATAAGCGGAAAAAGCGCTCGGGAGCGGAAAAAAACGCGTGCCAGCGAAAAAAGCACGCGCTAGCTGAAAAAGAGCGAGCGAGCGAAAGGGAGAAAAAAAGCTCATAAGTGGGAAAAGCGCTCGGGAGTGGAAAAAAACGCGAGAGCGAAAAAAGCACTCGCGAGCAGAAAAAGAGCTCGCGAGCGGAAAAACAGCTCGCGAGCGAAAAAGAAATTGAAAGCGGAAAAAGCGCTCGGGAGCGGAAAAAAACCGCGAGCCAGCGAAAAAAGCACACGCGAGCTGAAAAAGAGCTCGCGAGCGAAAAGAAAGAGAGAAAGAAAAAAAAGAAAGAGAGAGAGAGAGAGACGCTGAAAGAGAGCTTGAGAGCGGAAAAAACACTCGCGAGGGGAAAAAGAACTCGCGAGGGGAAAAAGAACTCGCGAGCGGAAAAAGAACTCGCGAGCGGAAGAAGAGCTCGCGAGCGAAAGGGAGAAAAAAAGCTCATAAGTGGGAAAAGCGCTCGGGAGCGGAAAAAACGCGAGGGAGCCAAAAAGCACTCGCGAGCAGAAAAAGAGCTCGCGAGCGAAAAAGAAATTGAAAGCGGAAAAAGCGCTCGGGAGCGGAAAAAAACCGCGAGCCAGCGAAAAAAGCACACGCGAGCTGAAAAAGAGCTCGCGAGCGAAAAGAAAGAGAGAAAGAAAAAAAAGAAAGAGAGAGAGAGAGAGACGCTGAAAGAGAGCTTGAGAGCGGAAAAAACACTCGCGAGGGGAAAAAGAACTCGCGAGGGGAAAAAGAACTCGCGAGCGGAAAAAGAACTCGCGAGCGGAAGAAGAGCTCGCGAGCGAAAGGGAGAAAAAAAGCTCATAAGTGGGAAAAGCGCTCGGGAGCGGAAAAAACGCGAGGGAGCCAAAAAGCACTCGCGAGCAGAAAAAGAGCTCGCAAGCGAAAAATAAATTGAAAGCGGAAAAAGCGCTCGAGAGCGGAAATAACCGCGAGCCAGCGAAAAAAGCACTCGCGAGCAGAAAAAGAGCTCGCGAGCGGAAAAAGAGCTCGCGAGCGAAAAAGAAATTGAGAGCGGAAAAAACGCTCATAAGCGGAAAAAGCGCTCGGGAGCGGATAAAACCGCGAGCCAGCGAAAAAAGCACGCGCGAGCTGAAAAAGAGCTCGCGAGCGAAAGGGAGCTTGAGAGCGGAAAAAAAGCTCATAAGTGGGAAAAGCACTCGGGAGCGGAAAAACGCGAGAGAGCGGAAAAAACACTCGCGAGGGGAAAAAGAACTCGCGAGCGAAAAAAGCACTCGCGAGCAGAAAAAGAGCTCACGAGCGGAAAAAGAGCTCGCGAGCGAAAAAGAAATTGAGAGCGGAAAAAACGCCCATAAGCGGAAAAAGCGCTCGGGAGCGGAAAAAGAGCGCGCGAGCGAGAAAAAACCAGAGCGGAAAAACAACGCTCATAAGCGGAAAAAGGGCTCGGGATCGGAAAAAAACGCGAGCGAGCGAAAAAGAACTTGAGAGCGGAAAATAACGCGAGCGACCGGAGCTTAACCTTCAGCGCTTGAGGGCGGTTAAAAGCGCTCACGAGCGAAAAAAAACGATCAGGAGAGGAAAAACCGCAAGCGAGCGAAAAAAACACTCGCGTGCAGAAAAAAAACCCGCGAGCGGAAAAAACCGCGAGCGAGCGAAAAAAGCACGCGCGAGCTGGAAAAGAGCTCGCGAGCGAAAAAGAAATTGAGAGCGGAAAAAGCGCTCGGGAGCGGAAAAAAACGCGACCCAGAGAAAAAAGCACGCGCGAGCTGAAAAAGAACTCGCGAGCGAAGGGGAGCTTGAGAGCTGAAAAAACGCTCAAAAGTGGAAAAATCGCGAGGGAGCGGAAAAAACGCGAGGGAGCGAAAAAAGCCCTCGCGAGCGGAAAAAGAGCCTGCGAGCGAAAAAAAACTTGAGAGCGGAAAAAACGCTTATAAGTGGAAAAAGCGCTCGGGAGCTGAAGAAAACGCGAGCGAGTCGCGAGCGAAAAAAAAACTGAGCGGAAAAAAAACGTTCATAAGCGGAAAAAGGGCTCAGGATCGGAAAAAAACGCGAGCGAGCGAAAAAAGCACTCGCGAGCAGAAAAAGAGCTCGCGAGCGAAAAGGAGCTTGAGAGCGGAAAAAAACGCTCATAATAATAATACAGATTTATTGCTCAACAGAACAAACATTCCAATTACAGGACAATACATATTTAATAGTTAACGCGCGATTATTTAGTGTAATAAGAAAAAAGAAAAAGAAAGAATTACAACAAAAACTCAAAATCTTAACATAACTAAACAACAAAATAATAAAAATTAAAGTGTAGACATACTGCAAGTTACTTACATTCTATGCATGAAAAATAAAGAGAGCAGAAAAAAGCGAGCGAGCGAAAAAGAGCTTGCAAGCGGAAAAACCTTTGATATTACCGACTCGTACGGGGTAAAACGAGCAATTTTGAATATTTAGACGTTAAAAATTCGTTCGGCCAAGTCAACCTGGCAGCAGCCATCAACGAATCAATGAAAGGTGAGTTTACATCGCCTCTTAATAATAACCTCTGGCCAACAATTAGCCCCCATTTAATTAGCTACTTTCCTTGTCGTTTAACATACCACCAACCCTTTCGCCCCTCTTCGTTACAGTGGTATAAAAATTAAGACCATTGCAATTGAACGTATAGGAATTTTAGCCAAAGCACGAAACGATCAAGAAACCTGGGTGAAATGGTGCTTAAAGTCAACAATAACCAAAGGCGTAGGTATTGACCATAGATATATTTACATGTTACCAACTCGTACGGGATAAGGCGGTCACTTGTCTTCCTGATATATTTAGACGTTACAAATCCGTATGGCTCGACCAAAGTAGCATCAGCAATCGGTGTTTGAACACCCTTCACAATCTTACGCCGAACTTAGAAACCTCCCTTATAAACTAATAGCAAAAGTTGTAATGATCCTAAGGGTCTATCAAGCCGACACTGAAAAGTTGACTTACCCTATACTTACCGTTGACAACTATGGGAAAAAACTACGAGCGCAAGAGCCATCTACCTTTCAAGTCGAAACGATGGAAGTTTCGCGGCACTATTGAATTTGGATGGTACTCGGTTTGGTGGCACGAATTCCTAAGTTGTGTAATCGGTTCCTATATGTGTTAGGACGTAAGGCATAATCGGGAAGAGAATTAAAAAAAAGACAAAACTTTTGTGCGTAAGAAATGACTAGAACAAATAAATATATTACGCACACAACAAGACTATAACAGGGAAACCTTCTACGGGACAAAAACCCCGGCATAGGCCACACAAATACACATAAAATAAATCACCTACAGCAATAAAATGCAGTGGAAAACCTGATAAATAGATTCAGTACAAAAACACATATTTAGACGTTACAAATCCGTATGGCTCAACCAAGGTAACATCAGCAATCGGAACACCCTTCACAATCTTACGCCGAACTCAGAAACCTCCCTTAAAAACTAATAGCAAAATAAATTTAAAAATGTGGTCTAAAAATTAAGCACGGCCATTGCAATTCAACGTATGTCATTAACAAACAAAGCTGGAACGAAACGAGCGTTTTATAAGAAATCTAGATTAACTCGTGCCTTAAATTCCGAAATAACCTAAGCGGTAGTTGGTGTTGATCATGGATATATTTAGATGTTACCAAATTGTAAGGGACACTTGTGTTCGTCGTATATTTAGACGTTACAAATCTGTACGGTTCGCAGTAGGAGATAGGACCATAGATATATTTAAATATTACCAACTCGTACGGGACTTTGGATATTTAAATTTTACTAATCCGTCCGGCCAGATCAAGCTGGATCAACAATCAACGTTTTTGAACACTATTTTACAATATAATTGAGCACTTTGCAGTCCTAAAATTTACAAAAAACAGTCAAATCTACAATTTTAAAAAAATCAAAGCAATTAACGTATCCAGTTAAAGAAATATTTAAGGATTCATTCGGAATTTTATCCCCTTTCCACAATCTTCCGGTTCTCATAGGAAATCGTGCTTAAACTCAACAGCAGTCGAAGGTTTTGACAATACAAATATATTTAGACGTTACCAACTCGTACGAGGGAAGCCAATTAGTTATGTCCTGTGTATTTAGACGTTACAAATCCGTAAGGTGTGGTCATCAGCAATAACTTTAATACTGTCTGAATAAACATGTTCAACTACAGCAATTGAGAAAACACCACGAACGGCAGCAACTAGTTAAAATCTAAGTCTTTCATTAATTATAAACTTTGACCGCGGCGGCGTCTCGGTTACGGCTGTAAATTCCATTTCCGAATATAAAGAAGAGCCGTGCCTTATTCATTCTTTGTCGTAAGGTCGCCATCTTTGTCAAAACTGTCAGTATATTCCTTTTATGTTTTTATTACGTTAGGTCATCCGAAGAATGCAAGATTTTTGCAAGAAAAAGGAAATATAAGTACTGTAAGGCTTGTTCGTCGACCCTTATCCGATCGATAATCTCTTGGAGAGAAACCCTAATGTATTATTATGAAAGGAACAACACCCTTACATGATATAAAACTTCCCTTTATACCCGCAATGTAATTATCTGCGGTATATATAAGAGGATATTGTAAAATATATATATTGACGATACAAATATGAAACTTTTGTCGAAATTATAAGCGGGTCCATTGTGTTCAAATTTGTAAAGTATACCTACTTATCAAAGACTCGAAATTGTAAAGCACACGTCGAAGAAAAGGGGGGAAAGATATGGGAGGGGCGGGCGGATTTTGAGCGTCCCCCCTAACCCCTCGAAGATGTTTGCGGAGCAAATTGGTTAAATCGGCCGCGCCGTAATCCGAATGCAAAGTAAAGGATTAGAGGGTCCTTTTATTGACATCCTTAAGGTTTCCTCTTTTCCTTGCATAAGCTTACGTTTAGATTCAGCCGGTTTGTTCCGCATTTTACCGAAAGCTTGTTATGTACCTACTTTACCAAAACTTTCGGGTATTGTGATTTATTTATTATAATGCGAAGGGTAAAATATTCGAGCGAGAATTATTCGCGTTCAAATTATAATTCCTAGTCTCCTTCGGGGTTTATAAGTAGGTAAGTTTTTACTTTCGAAATTAGCAAGTTTACTATTTAATACGAGGCATTTAATTATTATTTTATCGTAAGATTCAGCGGAGCAACGTCTAAGGATTGCTGCGCGGGAGATAAAGGAATCGGCTTTTGTGTTTATTTAGGTATGTTTCATATTTCAGCGTTATTCAGATTTGCCTACCTCGAACAAGATCCCTCATCTAATGAGATAATTGTGTACATTATCAATAAATTACACTTCCCGTCGTGAATTCTGAGATGGAGGCCATCTTCTCCTTTGTTTAAGTCTTTTGTCCATTAGGATCTTGTTACCGTGGCGTATTTAATATTGTAAGCAATTTGTATGAGCGGCTGCGGGCTCAGAATACCGCTTAGAATTAGTATTCAATAACGAACGTCGGATTGTTTGCGCTTGATGTAAGAAAACTACAATATTGATGTAACCGGATATCCGAATCGAGCCGTCTAAGACAATAAATCCAATTCCGCCATTTTCGTTATTAATTTACAGCAATATATTTTGACGCTACCAACTCGTACGGGATGAGCTGATATCCTATGCATTTAGATGCTACGAATCAGTACGGAGCGCGGGCAATGATAACAAAAATGGGCGAACATCGAACGCTTCTAAAACACGATTATTCTGATCTAACCAATCCGTACGGAAAAGCCCATTATTTAGATGTTACTAACTCGTACGGATCATCTGTGCGATTATGAGCTTAAACATTTTATAAAACGGCGGCGTTCGATCCACCATTTTGTAAACAAACGTTAACGCGGAAAACCTCGGGCGCGCGATCCATCAATTCGGTCGAAAAGCCACGCGCCTCTTGAACTCGGTCCATTGCCAAATTAGAGTGGTTTGTTAGTGTTTAAGTGATTTTTACAACCGGACAGGTGATTGATTGACGCGAGCGCCCCCCTCCCCCACCCCATCCTTTTTTTATGCGGTCCGCCGAGAAAACGCCGATCTCTAATTGGTCCCGAACTTAAAAAAGCATTCGGATCCCCTCCGCGCGCGCTCATTGTTATTATAAGTTTGGAGTACCTAGCCGAAAGTGGGTTAAGTGATTATTGATATTCCGGAAACATCGCGAGCTTTAGTTGAACTGCTGCTCGATGCATGTAGATGAACTTTTGTGCATATTTTTAATCTTTCAGAGCGAGGGAAAATGCGAATATGAATTCGTACATAAATTAGAAATCTCTTTTATGCAGTTGCGGTTCGAAATGGAGGGGGAGGGGGGATTAAACATCGTTTTCTTTCAATTCTCGGAGCGACCATTGTTGCGAAACATTTGTAATCTTTTTCAGTTGGACGTTGTGCATAAACCGGCGGCCATTACGAAGGCGCGTAATTACCTTCATATCGAGGGAACTTCGTTCATTTCAATTCAAATCCTCATTCATGAGGAGCTTCGGTGCATTATATGAGATCATTATTGCACGTCTCGAATTATGGATCGTGGTACGGTTTCTAGGTGCATAACTTACAATGACCTGGAAGAGTGCAAGTCGAAGATCTGCCTTGGATGAAAGGTAGTAGCGGTGAAAGGGAGGTGCAGGCTTCTAGCGAAGGCGAAGCCTCTGGCGACCGCAGAGCGCTCCTTTAAGCATGTATAGGAAGTTTAGATTTCGTGCCTGGTGCCTTTCTAAAGACAAACGGCATTCAGGATACCGACGAGTAAATTACCCTCGCAATTACCTGACCATCTTCGTAATGTTCAATCCTCCAATTTAAAAATAAATGGTAATCAGGGTGAAAATCAACACTGAAATATGTATATTATTTATTTTTCACCTCCGCTACCATCACTTTTGTCTCATTTGCTTCCTATAAGCATATAAAGCCGAACTCGTAGAGCCTTTAATAGCGCTAGCTATAGTATAAAAGAGTAGGTAATAATTTACAACTTGGCAGCATGTCGGTCCCATACAAGTTAGTTACATCGAAATACACAAAGGGGATATACTTATTCATATTTCTATACTGATACGGATGATCTCACGGTGACGATGAATGTTAGGAAACGGCCATTGAGTTTTCCTGTTCCTGGGGGTAGGGAATACTCAGAAGAGAAAGACTCGACTGTACTGAAATAAGCAAGGCACGCCGACCACCAGTATTGGGTGGAAGGTATGTTCGAAGTTGTTGAAACAAGCGAGGCGAGGCGGCGCAGCTGCTGAAGCCGAAGCAATGTTCCAAATTTTCTGATTTTTGAAGTAACGATCGTAGTTAACATGTCACAATGAAAACATACAAAACAAGATTTAATTTATACGACTCTAAACGCGGTTCAGCGGTAAGCGGAAATTTGAGGCGAGAGGGAAGCTTAAGCTTAAACGATAAGATGAAGACAAAAAAGACATTATAAATTATCGATATTCAGAAGTTCCGTCGTTAGAATCGTCCCTCTGCTCTCTGAAATCTATGCGTGCAGTCATAAGATGTGGCATGGCAGCATTCAGTCTGACTGGCTGTCCTTTACGCTCGAGTGTCATAAACAAATATCGCGACTGTTTATCCGCCAATCAGTGCTCATAAGTCGGTTACTCACCGGAGGGGTGCGAGCCCCAAGCTAGTGTGGAGCTCCCCCCCCCCCTCTCCTCAGACACTTTCAAACACTCGGATTGGCGAATTATTATTTTATTTATTTATTTTATTTTGTTTTATTTATTTTATTTATTTTATTTATTTTATTTATTTTATTTATTTTATTTATTTTATTTATTTTATTTATTTTATTTATTTTATTTATTTTATTTATTTAATTTATTTTATTTATTTTATTTATTTATTTTATTCTTATTTATTTTATTTATTTTATTAAATTTTATTTATTTTATTTATTTTATTTATTTTGCTCGCCCCATTTCTTTTCGTTTCAGGTATTTCATTTCATACGCTCGTTTCCGTTTTCATTCCGTTCACTTACGTTCAGAATTTTAAACCCATTCACTCTATCGCCATTAATTCGGCAAATTAACATTCCAAAATGGGGTTGGTGGGGGGCGGGGCGATGGTGCAGGAAGAATTAAAAAAAGAGAAATGTACAATTAGCCCCCAGCAGGAATCGCCTTTGAATCCCAATGCTCCCTCCTCGCAAGAAGGGATCACCTGCACAGCATTGGGCTGTAGGAGAGGTTTCTGCGAGGTAGATGAACTATACCGAGCATGTGGTCTTGACCTGTGACGCCTTCATCAGCTCCTTAGCGACAGTTATCTGGAACTCTGGGAGGGTGAAGCAATTTAGGTTAAACAAGATCCTATCCTTTATTGAGAGGAACGGGCTCTGAACCTAGTTGCAAAAGGAAGGGGATGGGCACAATGAGGCTTTGTTGTGCCTAAGTGCTGCCTGGTCGGGCACCGCTTACGAATAGAATAGGAACATTTAACTCACGTCGTTCANATACACAAAGGGGATATACTTATTCATATTTCTATACTGATACGGATGATCTCACGGTGACGATGAATGTTAGGAAACGGCCATTGAGTTTTCCTGTTCCTGGGGGTAGGGAATACTCAGAAGAGAAAGACTCGACTGTACTGAAATAAGCAAGGCACGCCGACCACCAGTATTGGGTGGAAGGTATGTTCGAAGTTGTTGAAACAAGCGAGGCGAGGCGGCGCAGCTGCTGAAGCCGAAGCAATGTTCCAAATTTTCTGATTTTTGAAGTAACGATCGTAGTTAACATGTCACAATGAAAACATACAAAACAAGATTTAATTTATACGACTCTAAACGCGGTTCAGCGGTAAGCGGAAATTTGAGGCGAGAGGGAAGCTTAAGCTTAAACGATAAGATGAAGACAAAAAAGACATTATAAATTATCGATATTCAGAAGTTCCGTCGTTAGAATCGTCCCTCTGCTCTCTGAAATCTATGCGTGCAGTCATAAGATGTGGCATGGCAGCATTCAGTCTGACTGGCTGTCCTTTACGCTCGAGTGTCATAAACAAATATCGCGACTGTTTATCCGCCAATCAGTGCTCATAAGTCGGTTACTCACCGGAGGGGTGCGAGCCCCAAGCTAGTGTGGAGCTCCCCCCCCCCCTCTCCTCAGACACTTTCAAACACTCGGATTGGCGAATTATTATTTTATTTATTTATTTTATTTTGTTTTATTTATTTTATTTATTTTATTTATTTTATTTATTTTATTTATTTTATTTATATTTTATTTATTTTATTTATTTTATTTATTTTATTTATTCTATTTAATTTATTTATTCATCAGCTCCTTAGCGACAGTTATCTGGAACTCTGGGAGGGTGAAGCAATTTAGGTTAAACAAGATCCTATCCTTTATTGAGAGGAACGGGCTCTGAACCTAGTTGCAAAAGGAAGGGGATGGGCACAATGAGGCTTTGTTGTGCCTAAGTGCTGCCTGGTCGGGCACCGCTTACGAATAGAATAGGAACATTTAACTCACGTCGTTCACCCAATTCCCTTGTACACTAATTAAATTTCACCTTCGAACGTCGACCAACCTTTGTACTTTAAACGGCGAGCAACAATTGAACTTTACACGGACTTCATTTCAAACATGACACCACAAAATCGAGTCGATTATCTCTGATAACCTAGAAAATATACGAGACAACAAAAAGTGAGTCATTGACCACTGTTGACCTTGAAAATAAAATTATTAAGGTCTTAATGACTTTACAGTAAAATTTAGCACAGCAAAAGACTTCCGTTGAAATACTTTTCCTAGTAATAGAAAAAGATCTCTTCGTCCATCATGTTCTCCTGGTAACCAGAAAAATTTTACAAATGTTTGCCAACGAACGCCCCGTATATTATTAACAGAGAGACTTCCTTGTGTATTATATTTTCCTGATACAGAATTGGCAAAAATTAAAACCAAAATAAAGCATTGAAATACCTTTCGTAGTGATAGAAAAATACTTCTTCGTCCATCATGTTCTCCTGGTAGTCAGCAAAATTTTACAAATGTTTGCCAAAAAACGCCACGAACCGAAATACCTCCTCGTGTATTATATGCCCCTGATACAGAATTGGCAAAAATTAAAGCCGAAATAAAGATCTCTTCGTTCATCATGTTTTCCTGGTAGCCAGAAAATGTTTACAAATGTTTGCCAACAAACGCCACGTGTATTAGGAAAAAAGAGACCTCGCGTATTATGGTCTCCTGATACAGAATTGGTAACATTTTAAACCAAAGTAAAGCGTTGAAATGCCCTTCTTAGTAATAGAAAAACACCTGTTCGTCCCTCATGTTCGCCTGGTAGCCAGAAAAAGTTTACAAAAGTTTGCCAGTGAACGACACATGTATTAGGAACCGAAAGACCTCCTTATGTATTGAATATTTCTCCTGATACAAAAATTGGAAAAAATTAAAACCGAAATACAGCGTTGAAATACTTTTCGTAGTGATAGAAAAAGACCTCTTCGCCCATCATGTTCACCTGGTAGGCAGAAAAATTTTACAGAAATTTGCCAAGTGCCACATGTATTAGGAACCGAAAAATCTCCTCGTGTATTATATTCTCCTGATACAGAATTGGCAAAAATACCTGTTAGTCCATCATATTCTCTTGGGAGTCAGAAAAAATTTACAAATTTTTGCCAACAAACGCCACGTGTATTAGGAACAAAGAGATCTCGTGTATTGTTTTCCTGATTCAAACCGAAATAAAGGGTAGTGATAGAAAAATACCTCGTCGTCCATCATGTTCTCCTGATAGCCCGAAAAATTTTACAAAAATTGCTAACAAATACCACGTGTATCATTAACATAGAGACTTCCTCGTGTATTATATTCTCCTGATACATAATTGACAAAAATTAAAACCGAACTAAAGAATTGAAATACTTTTCTTAGTAATAGAAAAATACCTCTTCGTGCATCATGTTCTCCTGGTAGCCAGAAATTTTTTACAAAGTTTGCTAACAAACGCCACGTGTATTATTAACAGAGAGACCTCCCCGTGTTGTATTCTCCTGATACAGAATTGGCAAAAATGAAAACTGAAATAAAGCGTTGATATAATTTTTATAGAGATAGAAAAATACCTCTTCGTCCATCATGCTCTCCTGGTAGCCAGAAACATTTTACAAAAGTATACCAACAAAAAACGCCACGTGTATTAGGAACAGAAAGACCTTGTGTATTATATTCTCCGGATACAGAATAGGCAAAAGTTAAAACCGAAATAAAGCGATGAAATACTTTTTGTAGTGATAGAAAGAGATCTCTTCGTCCATCATGTTCTCCTGGTAGTCAGCAAAATTTTACAAATGTTTGCCAACAAACACCACGTGTATTATTAACAGAGAGCCTCGTGAATTATATTATCCTGATACAGAATTGGCAACATTTTAAACCAAAGTAAAGCGTTGAAATGCCTTTCTTAGTAATAGAAAAAGATCTCTTCGTCCATCATGTTCTCCTAGTAGCCAGAAAAAGTTTACAAAAGTTTGCCAATAAATGACAAATGTATTAGGAACCGAAAGACCTCCTCATGTATTGTATTCTTCTGATACAAAATTGGAAAAAATTAAAACCGAAATACAGCGTTGAAATACTTTTCGCAGTGATAGAAAAAGACCTCTTCGTCCATCATGTTCTCCTCCTCGTGCTTTATATTTTCCTGATACAATACAGAAACACGGCGACCAACCTTTGGACTTTACACCAACCTATGGACTTTGAAATGGTGACCAACCTTTGGACTTTCCAAGGCGATCAACCTTTGGACTTTAAACGGCGACCAACAATTGAACTTTACACGAACTTCATTTTAATCGTTAACCGATGAGAGCGCAAAAAATTAAGGTCTTTGAACTATGATAACCTCCAAAATGAAAAATGACACCACAAAATGGGGCCGTTTATCTCTGATAACCTAGAAAATAATATTCGACACCACAAAATGTGGGTCATTGACCACTGTTGACCTTGAAAATAAAATTGACAAATATTAAAACCGAAATAAAGCGTTGAAATACTTTTCGTAGTGATAGAAAAATATCTCTCCGTCCATCATGTTCTCCTGGTAGCCAGAAAAATTTTACCAAACTTTGCCAACAAATACCACCTGAATAAGGAACAGAAAGACCTCGCGTATTATATTCTCCTGATACAGAATTTCCAAAAATTAAATCCGAAATATAACGTTGAAATATTTTTCATAGTGATAGAAAAAGGACCTCTTCGTCCATCATCTTCTCCTGGTAGCTAGAAAAATTTGGCAAAGTGACCTCCTCGTTTATTATGTTCTCCTGATACAGAATTGGCAACATTTGAAACCAAAGTACAGCGTTGAAATGCTTCTCATCGTGATACAAAAAAAAGCTCTTCATCCATCATATTTACTTGGTAGCCCGAAAGTAGTACAAAGTTAATAGAGAGCCCTCCTCCTGTATTATATTCTCCTGATACAGAATTTGCAAAAATTAAAGCCGAAATAAAGCGTTGAAATACTTTTCTTAGTAATAGAAAAAACTCTTCGTCCATCATACTCTCCTGGTAGCCAGAAACATTTTACAAAAGTAAATCAACAAACGCCACGTGCATTAGGTACAGAAAGACCTTCTCGTGTATTATATTCTCCTGATACAGAATTGGCAAAAACTAAAACCGAAATAAAGCGTTGAAATACTTTTCGTAGTGATCGAAAAATACCTCTTCGTCCATCATACTCTCCTGGTAGCCAGAAACATTTTACAAACATTTGCCAATAAATATACCAACAAACGCCACGTGTATTACAAACAGAGAGACCTCCTCGCGTATTATGTTCTCTTGATACAGAACTGGCAACATTTTAAACCATAGTAAAGCGTTAAAATACTGTTCGTAGTGAAAGAAAAAGACCTCTTCGTCCATCATGTTCTGGTAGCCAGAAAAAGTTTACAAAAATTTGCGAATAAATACCACATGTATCAGGAGCCGGAAGACCTCTTCGTGTATTATATTCTCCTGATACAAGTTTTACAAATATTTGCCAACAAACACCACGTGTATTAGGAACAAAGAGATCTCTTCGCGTATTACGTTCTCCTGATATAGAATTGGCAACATTTTAAACCAAAGTAAAGCGTTGAAATGCTTCTCACCGTGATAGAAAAAGAGCTCTTCATCCATCATATCCACCTGGTAGGAAAAATTTTACAAAGTTTGCCAAAAAACGCCACGTGTATTATTAACAGAGAGACTTCCTCGTGAATTATATTCCCCCGATACAGAATTTCCAAAAATTAAAACCGAAATAAAGCGATGAAATACTTTTCGTAGTGATAGAAAAAGACCTCTTCGTCCATCATACTCTCCTGGTAGCCAGAAACATTTTACAAACATTTGCCAATAAATATACCAACAAACGCCACGTGTATTACAAGCAGAGAGACCTCCTCGTGTATTATGTTCTCCTGATACAGAATTAGCAACACTTTAAACCAATGTAAAGCGTTGAAATACTTCTTTATAGTGAGAGTGCGTCTATCATGTTCACTCATTAAATTTCACCCTCATTACCTCCTTCACCCCCTCGTTCTCCTTGTATATTTAATTCATCCAAATTCACAGCATTTATTTCGTTCGCTTCAGTTTTCGCTTCGTTCACGTACTCGATTCACCGATTTCACTCGCTTCACTCAACCCACTCACTGAGTGCTCGCTTCACTGGTTTTCGCTTCCTTCACTTCGTTCGTTTTCATGATTCGTAGATGATACTAAAGGATCATTGCTGCTGCAGCCATTTCTGGGAAATCGCATTAGGAAAAAAAAGCGGCACAAATTAGGGGGCGACGCGAAATTGAGGTCGGAATTTATACGAGCGCTCCCGATCTTATCTCGCACCTAATGCGTTTTTCTCTCGCATTAATCTCACCTGGCCATCATAGAACAAAGCCAGTTTTTTTTTCACTTTACGATACTTTTCCTTCACTTTATCAAAAAGTAATAAGTCGATAGGTATTAAAAATCCATTAAGAGCGGAAGAGGAAAGTTTCACGTTCGCCATTTAATAAGCGCCGAGTTTTCCGCAACGCGAGTCCCGATATTAATGCAAAGCGCTTCAGTTCTTGACCTTTAGGAGCCGAGGGGGATAATCTGTTTTTCCGAGAAGTTTTAATGGCGGGGTCCGAGGTAAAAATCGAGTGACAAGTTCGATGGGCGCGATATTTCCGTTATTGTTTTATTATTCAGCGGGCGTACTTCGGGCCCTGGAAACGCGCTCGCTGTGCCCCGCGCCTCGAGATATATTCCACGATCCTGTAAACACTTTTAGCATTCATCTTGCAATTCTAATGAAATACGGAATGTCACGACGTCTCCGTTGACGTCTGTCGCCCTCGGCGGTCTGAAGTGACATCGCCCGCCCTCCGCCGCGCGACCCCGCGCCTTTTCAACCCTTTAAACTACGGATTCCATTTTGCTAATGTAAGCACTCCTTACCGAAGAGAAATTGCGTCAGAACATGGCTCTTATTTAATTAGATTAGTAAAAATTTTAACATTTGTTACTCCCGCCTGAAAGTCGATAACTTTTCCGCTCTTCAAAGTCGAGCGCGTATAATTCTATTTTAAATTATTTCGCCCCTTTGGCAACTAATTTGTTTGATTTCTTTTTAACGCGCGCGATTCCTCAAACGCTAACGATTTGTTTAATCTGCAAAAGAGAGAGAAAAAAAACCCAGCCGATTATGGCGAACTTCAACTACTCGAAAAACTTGATAAATCCCAGGTTTTTACTTTATCCCCAAAGTTTTTTTTTTTTAGTTATTTGTAGTGAGAAAGCGATCGACGCTAACCAACTTTTGCTCTTCGTTAATAAAGGAAGTTTTTCCTCGCTTTTATTCAATTTGGAAAATTTGTTTATTTATTTGAAATAGAAGCGAAGGCGGAAAATCGAACTCCATAACCCAGAGGCAGATGATAGCGTTTCATCCAATTATTTATGTTCTACCTCCACGTTCGCCGGGACTTACGCAATTGTATTCACGGGAAAAAAAAGCGCCTGATTAAACATGATCATATTAGGGACGTTAGCTAATTAAGGTAAAAGCAGCGTTGTTACGTTTATGAAAATGTTTTATATTCCCTCATTTATTGTGTATTCGTATTAACTGATTAAAATTTTCCGCCCTCTTCGAGCGTAAATTACATCAAACTGCGGCCATACTATTTATTACTGACGCGTGAACGTCGAGCAAACTTTGGACTTTGAACGGCCGAGACCAACCTTTGGACTTTGAACGGCGACCAACCTTTGGAATTTGAACGGCGAGCAACCTTTGGACTTTGAACGGCGAGGACACGAAAAAAAGGAGAGAACTGTTGAACTTGAAAATAAAATATTTTTCAATAATTAAGGTCTTAATGACAAGAGCAAAATGTAGCACGGCTAAAATAGGATCGTACACCTACAAGAGCCAAATGTAGCACAGCTAAAATGGGATCGTACACCTATGGTAACCATAAAAGTAAAATACAAAAAAGGGGTCATTGGCCTCCAATGATCTTGAAAGTAAATGCCCTTGACCATCACATTGACCACTGCCACGTGATACGCGGTTTTATTGAGTTCAGATGTCTTCGTCGGATTGATCCACTTCTTCCATTCCTTCTGTCTATTGATTTTGATCAAATTAATCTTCGGTTTCGCCGATTTTCATCGGTGTCTATGATCATTACTATCTAATTCTCATACCGGTGCATATCGAGGTAGGGCTCATCAATGATGCAACACCCCCTCCAAGTGTATTATATTCTCCTGCTACAGAATTAGCAAAATTTAAAAGGAAATAAAGCGATGAAATACCTCTGATAGTGATAGAAAAATATCTCTTCGTCCATCATGTTCACCTGGTAGCCAGAGAAATTTTACAAGAGTTTACCAATAAGGCCAACAAATGCCACATGTATATATTAGGAACCAAAAGATCTCCTCGGGTATTATATTCTCCTGATACAGAATTGGCAAAAATTTAAACGGAAATAAAGCGTTGAAATACTTTTCGTAGTAATAGAAAAAGACCTCTTCCTCCATCACGTTCTCCTGGTAGCCAGAAAAAATTTAGGAATGTTTGCCAACAAACGCCACGTGTATTAGAAACAGAGAGACCTCCTCGCGTATTATGTTCTCCTGATACAGAATTGGCAAATATTAAAACCAAAATAAAGCTTTGAAATACTTTCCTTAGTAATAGAAAAAGACCTTTTCGCCAATCATGTTCTCATGGTAGCCATGAAACTTTGGAACAGTTTACCAAAAAATGCCACATGTATTAAGAACCGAAAGACCTCCTCGCGTATTATGTTCTCCTGATACAGAATTAGCAACACTTTAAAACAACGTAAAGCGTTGAAATACTTCTCATAGTGATATAAAAAGAGCTCTTTGTTCATCATGTTCTCCTGGTAGCCAGAAATGTTTTGCAAGAGTTTGACAAAGAAAGAAAGACCTCTTAAATTCTCCTGATACAGAATTGGCAAATATTAAAACCGAAATAAAGCGTTGAAAATATGTTCTTAGTAATAGAAAAAGATATCTTAGTGCAACATGTTTTCCTGATAGGCAGAAAAGTTGTGCAAGAGTTTGACAAAGAAAGAAAGACCTCCTCGTGTATTAAATTCTCCTGATACAGCATTGGCAAATATTAAAACCGAAATAAAGCGGTGAAAATATATTCTTAATAACAGAAAAAGACATATTCGTCCATCATGTTCTCCTGGTAGGCAGCTAAGTTTTGCAAGAGTTTGACAAAGAAAGAAACACCTCGTAAATTCTCCTGATACAGAATTGGCAAATATTAAAACCGAAATAAAACGTTGAAAATATGTTCTTAGTAATAGAAAAAGACATCTTAGTCCAACATGTTCTCCTGGTAGCCAGAAGAGTTTTGCAAGAGTTTGACAAAGAAAGAAAGACCTCCTCGTGTATTAAATTCTCCTGACACAGAATTGGCAAATATTAAAACCGAAATAACACGTTGAAAATATGTTCGTAGTAATAGAAAATGACATCGTCCATCATGTTTTCCTGGTAGCCGGAAAAGTTGTGCAAGAGTTTGACAAAGAAAGAAAGACCTCCTCGTGTATTAAATTCTCCTGATACAGAATTGAGAAATATTGAAACCGAAATATGTTCTTAGTAACAGAAAAAGACATCTTCGTCCATCATGTTCTCCTGGTAGCCAGAAAAGTTTTGCATGAGTTTGACAAAGAAAGAAAGACCTCCTCGTGTAAAAAATTCTCCTGATATAGAATTGGCAAATATTAAAACCGAAATAAAGCGTTGAAAATATGTTCTTAGTAATAGAAAAAGACATCTTCGTCCATCATGTTCTCCTGGTAGCCAGAATAGTTTTGCAAGGGTTTGACACACAAAGAAAGACCTCCTCAGGTATTAAATTCTCCTGATACAGAATTGGCAAATATTAAAACCGAAATAAATCGTTGAAAATATGTTCTTAGTAATATAAAAAGACATCTTCGTCCATGTTCTCTTGGTAGCCAGAAAAGTTTTGCAAGAGTTTGACAAAGAAAGAAAGACCTCTTCGTGTAATAAATTCTCCTGATACAGAATTGGCAAATATTAAAACCGAAATAAAGCGTTCAAAATATGTTCTTAGTAATAGAAAAAGATATCTTCGTCCATCATGTTCTCCTGGTAGCCAGAAAAGTTTTGCAAGAGTTTGACACACAAAGAAAGACCTCCTCAGGTATTAAATTCTCATGATACAGAATTGGCAAATATTAAAACCGAAATAAAGCGTTCAAAATATGTTCTTAGTAATAGAAAAAGACATCTACGACCATGTTCTCCTGGTAGCCAGAAAAGTTTTGCAAGAGTTTGACAAAGAAAGAAAGACCTCCTCATGTATTAAATTCTCCTGATACAGAATTGGCAAAAATTAAAAACGAAATAAAGCGTTGAAAATATGTTCTCAGTAATAGAAAGACATCTTCGTCCATCATGTTCTCCTGTAAGGCAGAAAAGCTTTGCGACAAAGAAAGAAAGACCTCCTCGTGCTTTAAATTCTCCTGATACAGAATTGGCAAATATTAAAACCGAAATAAAGCGTTGAATATTATGTTCTTAGTAATAGAAAAAGACATCTTCAACAATCATGTACTCCTGGTAGGCAGAAAAGTTTTGCAAGAGTTTGACAAAGAAAGAAAGCTCCTCGTGTATTAAATTCTCCTTATACAGAATTGGCAAATATTAAAACGAAATAAAGCGTTGAAAATATGTTCTCAGAAATAGAAAGACATCTTCGTCATCATGTTCTCGCTTAAGGCAGAAAAGCTTTGCGAACATAGAAAAAGACCTCCTCGTGCTTTAAATTCTTCCCTGCCTACAGATTGGCAAATATTAAAAACCGAAATAAAGGTTGGAATATTATGTTTTTAGAATAGAAAAAGACATCTTTCCAACAATCATGTACTCCTGGTAGGGTCAGAAAGTTTTGGCTCATAGAGTTGACAAATGAAAGAAAGACGCTCCCGTGTAATAAATTCTCTGATACAGAATTGGCAATTTTAAAAACCGAAATAAGCGTTGAAAATATGTTTCTTAGTAATAGAAAAAAGACATCTTCGTTTCATCATGTTCTCCTGGTAGCCAGAAAAAGTTTTAGTTTTGCAAGAGTTTGACAAAGAAAGAAAGACCTCCTCATGTATTAAATTCTCCTGATACAGAATTGGCAAAAATTAAAAACGAAATAAAGCGTTGAAAATATGTTCGTAGTAATAGCAAATGACATCTTCGTCTATCATGTTTTCCTGGTAGCCGGAAAAGTTGTGCAAGAGTTTGACAAAGAAAGAAAGACCTCCTCGTGTATTAAATTCTCCTGACACAGAATTGGCAAATATTAAAACCGAAATAACACGTTGAAAATATGTTCGTAGTAATAGAAAATGACATCTTCGTCTATCATGTTTTCCTGGTAGCCGGAAAAGTTGTGCAAGAGTTTGACAAAGAAAGAAAGACCTCCTCGTGTATTAAATTCTCCTGATACAGAATTGGCAAATATTAAAACCGAAATAAAGCGTTGAAAATATGTTCTTATTAATAGAAAAAGACATCTTCGTCCATGTTCTCCTGGTAGCCAGAAAAGTTTTGCAAGTTTGACAAAGAAAGAAAGACCTCCTCGTGTATTAAATTCTCCTGATACAGAATTGAGAAATATTGAAACCGAAATATGTTCTTAGTAACAGAAAAAGACATCTTCGTCCATCATGTTCTCCTGGTAGCCAGAAAAGTTTTGCATGAGTTTGACAAAGAAAGAAAGACCTCCTCGTGTAATAAATTCTCCTGATACAGAATTGGCAAATATTAAAACCGAAATAAAGCGTTGAAAATATGTTCTTAGTAATAGAAAAAGACATCTTCCTCCATCATGTTCTCCTGGTAGCCAGAATAGTTTTGCAAGGGTTTGACATACAAAGAAAGACCTCCTCAGGTATTAAATTCTCCTGATACAGAATTGGCAAATATTAAAACCGAAATAAATCGTTGAAAATATGTTCTTAGTAATACAAAAAGACATTTTCGTCCATGTTCTCTTGGTAGCCAGAAAAGTTTTGCAAGAGTTTGACAAAGAAAGAAAGACCTCATCGTGTAATAAATTCTCCTGATACAGAATTGGCAAATATTAAAACCGAAATAAAGCGTTCAAAATATGTTCTTAGTAATAGAAAAAGACATCTTCGTCCATCATGTTCTCCTGGTAGCCAGAAAAGTTTTGCAAGAGTTTGACACACAAAGAAAGACCTCCTCAGGTATTAAATTCTCATGATACAGAATTGGCAAATATTAAAACCGAAATAAAGCGTTCAAAATATGTTCTTAGTAATAGAAAAAGACATCTACGACCATGTTCTCCTGGTAGCCAGAAAAGTTTTGCAAGAGTTTGACAAAGAAAGAAAGACCTCCTCATGTATTAAATTCTCCTGATACAGAATTGGCAAAAATTAAAAACGAAATAAAGCGTTGAAAATATGTTCTCAGTAATAGAAAGACATCTTCGTCCATCATGTTCTCCTGTAAGGCAGAAAAGCTTTGCGACAAAGAAAGAAAGACCTCCTCGTGCTTTAAATTCTCCTGATACAGAATTGGCAAATATTAAAACCGAAATAAAGCGTTGAATATTATGTTCTTAGTAATAGAAAAAGACATCTTCAACAATCATGTACTCCTGGTAGGCAGAAAAGTTTTGCAAGAGTTTGACAAAGAAAGAAAGCACCTCGTGTATTAAATTCTCCTTATACAGAATTGGCAAATATTAAAACCGAAATAAAGCGTTGAAAATATCTGAAGTTATCGTTAATTCATTTTTGGGGTGTCAAATTACATTTGCAAGGTCAATGGCCACATTTTTTGGGGTGTCAAATTACATATTCGACGTCATCCAAGGTCGGTGACCTCAATTTTTGTGCCAAATTACATTTTCAATGCAATCCAAGGTCAATGGCCCCATTTTTGTGTTATCAAATCACTATTTCAAGGTGACCTCCTGACTGGTGGTGTCTAATTACGCAGGTTTCGAACTACATTTTCGAGGTCATCCAAGGACAATGATCCCAATTTTGTGAGATCGAATTACATGTTCAAGGTCGTAGAAGGGCAATGACTTTCATTTTCCTGGTTTCAAATTGCATGTTCGAGGCCATCCAAGTTGAATGACCTTAATTGAGGTGTTAAAGTACATTTTCAATATGATCTAAGGTCAATGACCTCTTAGACACCACGTAAATGGGTCCGTTGACCTAGTATGCCCTTGAAACTGTAAAATCAGATTCATTTACCTCGTAAATTTTCAAGGACATCCGCTTTTTTGGGGTGTCAAGTTACATTTTCAAGGTCATCATCTGAGATCACAGATCTTCCCCGCTGTCATCTGTTAGTAACCTTGCGGTGACCTTGGAAAGTGGGTCAAGGTAAAGTTCAAAAACCACTCGCTCCGCGTTATCCGCTGGTAGAAATCTTAAGGTATCGATCAAAGGTCACTTCACGTTACTTTTAATCGAAATGATTTTTTAGAAACTCATGCGCAAGTACAGTGTTGGACACATTAATGTGATTTGACCTTGGATATCCTTGAAATAGTGATTTGGCATCACAACTGAGGTCATTGATCTTGATGACATTGAAAATGTAATTGGGGACATCAATTGAGGTCACCGACCTTGGATGATCTCGAACATGTAATTGGCACCGCAAAAATGGGTCCATCGACCTTGACCTTGTAAATGTAATTTGACACTCCAAAAAATAAAATGCCCTTTGAGCTTTTACTGGCCAAGGCCACCGCCCACGTGGCACGCGACTTTCATCTTGACCTAATTTCCAATGTCACCGGGACGTCTATCCAGACGCAAGGACTACTACAGGCTCGTTCACTGAAGGGATGTTGCATCATTGATGAGCACTACCTCGATAAGCACCGATACGAGGTTTAGATAGTAATGATCGTCGACGCCGATAAAATCGAAGAAACCGTGGTGAAGGACATTCGCTTTCAAGGTCATCGGAGGTAAATCACCCCATTTTTGCTGTGCTACATTCTACTCCCTAGTCATTAAGGCCTTAATTAAGATTGTTTTTGTAAAATATTTTATTTCCAAGGTCAACAGTGGCCAATGACCCCATTTTTGTCGTATCGTATATTATTTTCTAGGTTATCAGAGATAAACGACTCCATTTTGTGGTTTAATGTTTCAGCTTCAAGGTTATCACAGTTTAATGGTTCTTTTTTGCGATCACAAAGGTTCTCGATGCGCGATCTTTCGAAATTACGTCCGTTCAAAGTCCAAAGGTTGGTCAACGTTCAAAGTTTAAAGGTTGCTAGACGTATTACACACTAATTGAATTGTGGCAAATGACAGCCAAGACCAATCATCTAAATAATACAATAAAATGTGAGACACTGTGCGCGTCAATTCTAATTTTCCCGCACTCTTTGTACTTGAACCTCTAGCAAACGAGTTTTTCATTTAAAAACCCAAACGACCGCATCCAAGTAAATGTTTGTCCTTCATTAGAGCTGAGTGAGTGAAATTCGTTTCGGTAAACTGTTTTTGTAAACGGCGAGAAGTATACTCTTTTTTTTTGGCATTCATCGAGACTGAGACGCGAAAAAAAATCCGTTTCAATTGAATAGAAGCCAGATGACGGAAGCATACGTGCGGGATGTTTTTCTCTCTCGCGTGCGAAAATAATAAACCACGTAACCTCGGGTCGGGGGCGCTATTTACATTTTGAAATCATGAACATTTCAACTACATTACGCGATACGTGATACAGAACGCTCGAGGACACTAAAAACGAACTTAATTGAATCTACATATATTGTGATGAAATGAAAGAAGCAGCTGCGAATTGCCTCGCCGCCGGAGCGAAATTCGATGAGCGTTGTTTTTACTCCGACCAATTTTCTGGACAGAATTCCCAGCGTCTAATGGAGCTGCTATTTAATATCGCGTTCGTTAACCGTCACGAGTGCAAAAAAGGCATAAAGGAAAGGACGCTCGACTAAATTATGTTTTGAATATCAAATTCGGCCCTCATTTTTCCCCAGTAAACTATTCTGGTGTAAAATTTCAATTCGCATGCGAAGTTAAGATAATCCAAAGGATATTCCTGGAATATTTTACATGAAAAATGATATTTGCGCTCGGTCTGCTGTAACTGACAATTGACAAATTAACACCGTACTTGTTCATGCGCGAAAGGCTCATTTTCTACGTGCAGTGGAAATTTCGAACCTAACCTAAAAAACGCACACAACGGGGATTCTTTACATGTAATGTTGGTGTATCGCGCACAAATGTCACCAATCGATTGTTGCGAACGTGACGGCCGTTTTACAAAACGACAGTATTCTGACGGGATCAACCTATACGAACCCCTACATTTGTCGATGGTACCTGGTGATGGTCATGGCGAATCCGTACAGGTTCATACCATCGAAGTACTCAATAAATCTATTGGTACGAGTTTCAGGATGCATTTTTGAATTACATCCAGGACTTTTTAGAAATTATAATTTTAAAAAAATCCAGAAACCTTCCGAAATCTTCATTTTTTTTAAATTGTAATTATTTAAATGATTCAACATTTAATTATTCAGAAAATCTTTTTATAGGAATTTTCCTGAAATCTGAAAATTATCGTGAGGCAATTTTCCGGAAACCAACATTGCGGGGGAGAACATTCCGAAGGAAATACTTCCCACTGGAAGTCTATCGGGGCGAATTTTCAGCGGCGCCATAGTGATTTTCAAAAAAAAGGGTATCGAGTACTTCGACTTTATCAATCTGTACGGATTCGACATGACAATCACCACCGATCATCGCCAAATGTAAGGGTCCGTATAGGTTGGTCACGTCAAAATATTCCCAGTTTACAAGAAGTCCCCTTTTTGCTGATTTTAGCACAATTTCAAACGTTCAGGTAGAACGGTTTTAAAAACTAGCTGTACTAACAACGCTCGAGGAATTTTAACGTGTTTTTTCTACGTTGTCGTTTTTCTAAGCGCAATTAAGATGCAGCATAAATGTTGTTTAAGGAGGAAAATATTTGTTTAATAAAAAAGAAAATCCGGCGCAGAGCTTTAGACGTATAAACACATTCCTACAAAACTAATTTAACTTATAAGATGGGGGGAATAAAACAACCAGACAGGTGAAGGTAGCAATCTGAGGCCGTCGCCGACGTTGTCGCCGTCGTTCTCACGTTAAAGTTTACTGTGGCTTGCAAAATTTATTCCGCTAGCGATAGAATTACGTCAATCAAATTGTTACGCTTAAATTTTCATAACACGAAAATAAAGAACGGTTAGCGTCGCGCATCTTTCTCCTTTTTGGGGGCGCGGTAAAGTACTCGCTCGCGTCCCGAGCTTTAACTTTGCACTTCGTATCTACTAAAGCGGATTATAGAAATGGGGGAAAATGTTTACTTGAACTAATTCACTCATAACGAGAATTATGCACTGAAAGTTTTGACGTCGCGCCATCCGAACTGAAACTAAGTTAACGTAGTTGTTCATTAGCCTGTTTTCGATTCGAAAAAGATGAGGTTACGTAATTGTTTACACGCAACTATTTGCTCGATTACCGGTTGATTAATGGTCACTTGGGATTTGCGCTAAGATTTAATTTCATTCGATCTAGTTCGCTCGTACATCAAATTTGACGTTCTCGTCGATTAGTAGTCATTTAATGGTCACCTGGGGCTACCGTAAGCTTCTTATTACTACGGGTCCGCCATTAAGCGAATTCATACTGCAAAAATAGAAACTGCTTACAAAATTAGATTCGCTTTAAGAACACTCGTGTAATCGTGCAAACCTAAATATTGAAATAATTGAAATTTCGTAATTTGAAAGCTGAAAAGCTACCGTTTTGAAGCTTTCTAAACCGTAAAATGTCGAAATCGTAATACCTTAAAGGAGTTTGGCAATTTTTGAAAGTAATAGTGCGTAATAATGCCAATGAAACTTTGTTGTTCTTTGAAATTGTTGTAAATTACTGCAAACGTTGCTACTACTTTCAGTAAAAAGGAGGCCAATTTGTTAACTGGCAGTACTGTCACGTGACCAACCTATACGAACCCCCACATTTAGCGATGATACCTGGTGATGTTCATGTCGCATCCGTATAGATTGATACCGTCAAAGTACTCGAAAAATGAATCTGCCTCTTTTGAGTAGTATTCCATACTCCACGGAATCGTGGTCGATTCTTGAGAAGAAAACGTAGTACCTGGGAGTCTGGGAAGTATGGAATACCTCCCAGCAGCATTCTTGGCAATAGCGAAAGCGATAGTTCTTTTTCTATTACCGCTAACACTTTTACGGTAGTTTTTGCGAAAAGGTAATCGAAACCTACGCACATTTGAGGGTATTCCATACCGCCCCCCCACACCTTTGAAAATAAATGGATGCCAACGTAATTCTGCATAACTTTGCTCATTTAAGTGGCTTACTATCTCTTATACGGTTTCCGAGTCCCTATAGTGAAAGGAAAAATATAAACACAATTTGGCTAATAAATACGTTTGTAGATATTATTTTGTAATCGGAATGGAGGGGGGGGGGGGTTGGGCAATTTTAGTTTTAAGAAAGGGGGCGCCATAGAAATAAGTTTGGGAACCACTGGTCTACAGCATCGTGGTTCTATGTTCAATGGCTTTTTTCTCAAAAATGATCGATCAGTAACTAATCCCCCCCAGCACCATCCTCGAACCTTCGTACTGTGGGAGGTATTTCATACCCCTCCAGACTCCCGGCACTACGTTCTTCCACACAAGCGCTCAAATTTGCCCCGACATTGCCCAGACTTTCCCTCACAATTCCTACCTTAGCCCCGACTTTTTCCCTACTTTGCCCAACTTTGCCCCTACATTTTCCAGAATTTGCCCGGACTACATCTCACAGAATTTGTTGCGTCTTTGCCCTAATTTTGCCCCATTGTTACCCCCACTTTCCCCGACTTTGCTTCGACTGTGCCCCCACTTTGCCTCAATTTGTCCCGAATATTCCCCGATTTTGCTTCGAATTTGTCCGAACATTGCCCCAACTTTGTCCAGCTTTGCCTAGACTTTCCCCCGAAATGGCCCCGATTTCGTCCCGAATTTGACTCAAATTTTCCCTACTTTGTCCCTAATTTGCCCTAGCATTGCACCGACTATGCCCAGAGTTTGCGCCGACTTTGCTCTAACTTTGTGTCGTCTTTGCTTTTCCCCGACATCTCTCTAAATTTGACGAGACTTTGCCCTAACTTTTATTCGAATTTTTCCCGGCTTTGTCCCAACTTTGCCCTGACTTCGCCCCAGGTTTGCCCCAAATTTGCCCTTACCTTGTCCCGAATTTGCCTTAACATTGCTACGGTTGCCCAGAATTTGTTCCGACTTTGCTCCGATGTTGCCCCACTTTTCCTCGACTTCGCTCCGATTTTACCCCGAATTTGTCCCGAAATTGCCTCGATTTTGACCCTATTTCGCCCCGAATTTGCTCCAAATTTGCGCCGGATTTGCCCCAAATTTACCCTAACATTGCCCAGACCATGCCCGGAATTTGCCTCGACTTTACCCTAACTTTGCCTCAATGTCGCTCCTACTTTGCCCCGACATCTCCCCGAAATTGTCACGACTTTGCCCTAATTTCGTTCAGGCTTTGTCCCGTCTTTGTTCTAATTCTTCCGCAACTTTGCCCCAACTTTTCCCCCAAATTGACCCATCTTCGTCCCGAATTTGCCCAGAGATTGTCCCAAATTTGCTCTAACTTTGCCCCGAATTTTGCACCAAATATCCATCAACTTTGCCCTGAATTTGTTCCGACATTACCCCGACATTACCCCTACCTTGTCTGAACTTTGCTGCGACTTTACCCCAACTTTTCGAAAAAAAATTGCCCTGATTTTGCTCGGACGTTGCCCCGACATCTACACGAATTTGCCCCGAATTTGCCTCAAATTCGCGCCCACTTTGCCCCGACTTCGTCCCGACTTTACCCCAAATTTGTCCCGACATTGCCCAGACTTTCCCTTACAATGTCCTAACTTAGCCCCGACTTTTCCCCTACTTTGCCCCAACATGTTCCAGAATTTGCCCCGATTTTGCCTCTACATCTCACAGAATTTGTTGCGACTTTGGCCTAATTTTGCCCCAACTTTGCTCCGACTTCGTCTCAATTTGCTCCGAATATTCCCCAACTTTGCTTCGGATTTGTCCTAACATTGTAACATTGCTCCAACTTTGGCCAGCTTTGCCCGTACTTTTCCCCGAAATGGCCCCGATTTCGATCCAAATTTCCCCTACTTTGTCCCTAATTTGCCCTAACATTGCACCGACTGTGCCTAGAGTTTGCCTCGACTTTGCCCTAACCTTACCTCAATGTTGCTCCTACTTTGCCCCGTCTTTGCTCCAACTTTTCCCCGACATCTCCCCAAATTTGACGCGACTTTGCCCTAACTTTTGTTCAAATTTTTCCCGGCTTTGTTGCAACTTTGCCCTAACTTCGCCCCGAATTTGTCCTAACATTGCCACGCTTGCCCGGAATTTGTTCCGATTTTGCTCCGGTTGCCCCGACTTCACCCCCACTCTTCCTCGACTTCGCTCCGACTTTACCCCGAATTTGTCCCGAAATTTCCCCGACTTTGCTTCGTCATTGTCCTAACTTTGCCCATACTTTTCCCCAAAATTGCCTCGATTTGGACCTGACTTTGCCCCGAATTTGGCCCAAATTTGCGACGCCTTTGTCCCAAATTTACCCTAACGTTGCCCCGACTGTGCCGGGAGTTTGCCCCGTCTTTGCTCCAACTTTGCCCTGACATCTCCCCGAAATTGTCATGACTTTTCCCTAACTTTTAGTAGAATTCGTTCAGGCTTTGTTCCGTCTTTGTTCTAACTTTTCGGCAACTTTGCCCCGGCTTTGTCCCAACTGTTCCCCAAAATTGACCCGAATTTGCCCCAAATTTGACCCGACCTCCATTGTGCCCTGACTTCCGACTTTACCCTAAATTCCCTCAGCCCCGACTTTCCCCTACTGTGCCTCAACTGCCCCTGCATGTTCCAGAATATGCTCCCACTTTGCCTCTACATCTCACAGAATTTGCTGCGACTACGGTAGTAGTCTTTGCGAAAAGGCCATCGAATCTTCGGATAACTAGGCATTAGTTCCTGTAGCATATAAATCAAACAAATCTATGCTCGAATCGAAAAGTGAGTGCAACATATGCCGAACAATCATTATATGAAAGGTCTGGAGAAAGTACCTTTTGCTATTAGTAGAATAGTATTGATGGATTAGGAGAACATAGTGTGCGAGTCATTTTTGCAAAAGGAAACATCTGGCAAGTACTCTCATTGTTAACTGGCAGTATTCTGACGTGACTAACCCATACGAATCCTTACATTTAGCTATGATATATGGTGATGTTCATGTCAAATCCATACAGATTGATATAGTCAAAGTATGCACTTGTATTCTAATATTCTCGTACAAATCTCTAGGAAACATAGTCGAATCTTCCTTTTGTGAGGAGTATTCCATACGTCACTATAATTCTTTTTCTATTACTCCCAGCACTTTTCTGGTAGTCTTTACGAAAAGGTAATCGAATCTTCGTGCACTCGGGGGCATATCCCTTGGTACTATGTTCGAATCGAAAAGTAAATGCGAGCTATGCCGTACTCACATTGGGCTGGCCCGGCATCCGTTGAATATGTACCGGGTGACCCAATAAGACCGTTCCTCGGCCATATTTCGGGAACCGTTCCGTCGAATGACTTAGGGGTAAAACATTATTGGGTAAATCGGTTATGAAGAATCGCTGGAAAATATTTTCAAGTTCTAAAAATGACCACCAAAGAGCGTAAATGCCATCTTAAATTTTCAAATTGCATTTTCTTTAAATTTCGCATAATAAACTAAACATTCTTTTTTCACCAAGATGGCATGGGGCATTCAATTGTTTTGCAATAAACTGCTTTAACTTCTTAACCGTTTCACCGATTGTAACAATTTGGTATCGTTGAAAAGAGCATTCCTTGGGCCACAAGAATCAACCAAAATATAGTTAATTTAGATGAATCTTTCTCCGCCAGGGGGCTAGTTTTGACACTATGACCCAAAATCCTAAAACAATAAAAAAAATCAAATTGAATGATATGACCTTTTCTTTATGAAAAAGTAGCCAAATAATATCCAAAGAGACCAGTGAAAACCGTTTTTCAAAATCTCGTTCCTAACCTCAAATATTGGAAAAATGCTTAAATTGTATCTTATTTGACATATTTCCGGTATTTGTCGATGGCGTGAAATATTGTTTGGAAAAGGACCCTACACTTTTAGGTAGGCCTTGGAAAATTAAACAAATGAAACACGATGCATTATAAAATAATAACAGCCGTAATTTGTAAATTATTCTGTTGTGTTTACGCATTCAGAAAATGCAGTTTTTTGAATTTGTAATCTTTTCTAAAATGGCGATTTCAAACCAAGAAGCTAATTTAATATGCTGGCGGCGATGGTTCGGGGTCGATTCGGATAACGCAAATAGAACATGCGTGCAGCGATGGTCACATTTTGAAAATACCCAAAATCTATCGCCAGCATTTTAAATGCTTCTTGGTTTGAAATCGGCATTTTAGGAAATATTACAAATTAAAAAAACTGCGCTTTCTGAATGGGTAAACAGCACAATAATTTACAAATTACGGCTGTTATTATTTTATAATGCATCGTGTTTCATTTGTTTAATTTTCCAAGGCCTACCTAAAAGTGTAGGGTCCTTTTCCAAACAATCTTTCGCGCCATCGGCAAATACCGGAAATACGTAAAAAGTAAATTAAGATACAATTTAAGCATTTTAAATTAATTAATTAATTAAACTCATTTTCCCAATATTTGAGGTTAGGAACGAGATTTCGAAAAACTGTTTTCACAGGCCTCTTTGGATGTTATTTGGCTACTTTTTCATAAAGAAAATGTCATATCATTCCATTTAATTTTTTTGATTTTTTTAGGATCTTGGGTCATAGTGTTAAAACTAGCCCCCTCGCGGAGAAGGATTCAACTAAATTAACTATATTTTGGTTGATTCTCATTGCTCAAGGAATGCTCTTTTCAACCATATCAAATTTGTTAAAATCGGTCTAACGGTTAAGAAGTTAAAGCAGGTTATTGCAAAAACAATTGAACGCCCCACGCCATCTTTGTTTTTGAAATAACTGAGTTTTTGTTTTTACGAAAATGATTGATAAACTGGCTCTCTTTAAAAATGTAAAAAATTTTTTTTAGTTATAATACGAAATTTAAAGAAAATGCAATTTTAAAATTTAAGATGGCAGTTACGCCTTCTGGTGGTCATTTTAGAACTTGAAAATATTTTCCAGCGATTTTTCATGACCGATTTACCCAATAATTTTTTTACCCCTAAGTCATATGACGAACGGTTCCCGAGATATGGCCGAGGAACAGTCTTATTGGGTCACCCGGTACATTTAAAGGTCACAGTGAATCTTGCAGAGTTTTTTATACCATAGTGGAATCCTCCATTTTTGTTTTAATATATTAGGAAAACAGTATGCGAAGAGATACGCAACTAAAAAATGGTCTAGAAAAATTACCTTGTGCTATTAGGAGAATAGTCCTTATGGATTAGGAGAACATAGTGTGCGAGGAGGTTTTTTGCAAGAGGAGACATGGTCTCATTGTCAGGAGAACATACCAAGTGGCAACTCCTTGTCCATATTGAGTTGAGTCTTGAGTTATTAGGAGAACATAGCACATGCACTCGCACTTTTATTGCATTTTATTCTTGTCGACATTTGAAAATGTTCTTTCTAAAAAGTTAGACCTTGAAATACGAAAATAGAATTATACGACTACGACAAGGTGATTCGGTTTTCCCCGTCATTTTTGTAGGTACCTCTTAGTTAATGCTAGTTTCGAGAACCTTTCCGATCGACCGTTGAATGTTCGTAGTTTTTTTTAATTGTTGCAAGTTGCTTCGAACGTTACTGCTACTTTTAGTAGAAAGAGGCCAATTTGTTAACTGGCAGTACTCTGACATTACCAACCTATACGAACCCTCCCATTTGGCGATGATACATGGTGATGTTCATTCCGAATCCATACAGATTGATATAGTCAAAGTATCGAAAACTGTAATTTTTTATCGTGCCCTTTTATGAACGCACGACTGTTATTTCTGTCTTCAACGGTATCAACTCGTCTGGGGCGGCAATGCGCTAGAATCGACTAACTTTCAAATGAATTTTAATCTTGCCTTAATTGTTAATAATGAAAACTCCTTCACTTTCCGCCGACCCAAAGTGGAAAATCGCTTTTTTAATTTATTTTCTAGGTAAATTCGGCAGAGCGGGAAATGATTTTCTTCAAAAAAAGAATCGCCGTTTGATCAAAATTATTAACGCAATAAAAAAATTCCTTTAAACAAAAAAAAACATCAAAAGTGAAAAAAAAACATATCCCTACACGAGAATTGCGTAACCAATCAGGGGTTTTTCCAATAAGCGAACCAAACGGGAAACTTTCAATTTAAAAACATCAAACAGAAAAGATTTTAATCCGAATTTATTTCACGTGAAATTTTAAAAGGTTTTCTATCCCACTTAATGCCGTGAAGTTAGGAAAAGTCTGTAAGATCATACTTGTGTCACGTTCCGCCAGTTTACATCACCCTCCGCGCCCGCTACATGGAATGTGATTATAATAAATTTCCCCATATTTGATAAGGATAAAAGTTGGTGTCTTTTTTTCTCTCGACAAATATCGACACGATGTAAAAATTCAACAATGAAGCGAAATCAAGCTCGACTAAAAGAGAATTTTCCATCAGTTAAACGAAAATCAATACTCACTTTACAATAAAATATTTTATTTCCTCGTTACTTCTACATATCGCACTAAACTTATAAGAGGAAGTTAAAGGCGGTGGGGGTGGAATCGAATTTGGCCCCCCTCCCCCCTCCCTCAGCGCTGCCTGTATTGATATTCAATTAAAATTTAACGCACGTAATTCTGTCACAAAGAGCGAGCTCGCGCGCGCCTCTTCCATCAACGTCACTATAACGAAAAATTCATTAGTAATTAATAAATTAGAGGAAAATTAAAGGAAAACACTTGCCTTATGAATACTAAATAGGCGCGCTTAAAAGCGAACGCCTCCATGAATAAATTCGTGTGTCTAAAACGCATTTATCAGTCCTGAAGTGAGCATTTCTTTAAAGGGTAGGAGGCCGAGAAAGGATTTCGATCACCTTTCGGCTGAGAACTTTTCAAATTGATCCTTCGGGAAATCCCATCCATATTATAACAACTAAAACTACATATCTCTTCCGGATTACCTTTAAGATTTTCGCCGCGCCGGCGTTTTCCACCTATAATCGCTTTCTCCAAGGAGGAATTTTTTTTATTGATACGGGGCCCGCCAGCGTTTCAAAAATAATCTTCTGGCGACAGGTGGGATTTGCGCGTGAAAGCGGCGAGTCCATCCGAATGACCACGGGAGGAAAAAATGTAACATGAGAATTTTTTCTGTCACGAACACTCCTTCCGGGTTTTTTTTTCGAGCGCGGGCGTAACGACGCCATTTCTATTTACATTAAACCTCTTATTATTCAAGTTTTAATCCAACTGTCGGGACTCGCCGAAAGTATAACACTTTTCTTTTGTCATTTGTGCCTTTATTAATTATGCTCTCGTATTGTAACAACAATGGCATCCCTCAATGGTAACAAAATTTGTGGCTTACACTCCACAATTTTTTGGGTATCCTC
This sequence comes from Photinus pyralis, assembly GCF_008802855.1. Classification (NCBI taxonomy): domain Eukaryota; kingdom Metazoa; phylum Arthropoda; class Insecta; order Coleoptera; family Lampyridae; genus Photinus; species Photinus pyralis. Next base: position 9,248,098 of record NW_022170250.1, read on the forward strand.
GCTCTTACATGGAGATGGTAACTCGTATGGCTCGGCCATGCGATAGGTTAATCTGAATTATGAACTCGTATGGGTCGGTAATGACGCTATGTTATAAGAAGTACGCGTTGAGTCCTTGAAGACTTTACCGTCTGCAAAAGAGCAATGTTGTTCCAACGGCGTAATGCGGCGCCTAATTTGACGCTTAGTTAGAGACAAATTAAAAATGTTGGGTTAGGTTTTAGTGCAAAATGTTATTGCCACGGCGCAAAGGAGCGCATAATTTTGCTTAGTGTCCGCTTAATGAAATAGACTGTGATGGTGAATTTCCATTGACATGATCACAATTTATGCGCCATCTTGCGCAGTTTAAACAAAATTTAGTGCCCCACACGCAAAATAATTTTAGTACATCAACGGACACAGACGCGACTTCAACAATAGAAACAAATTTCAAATTATGCGCCGCTTTGCGCTGTTAGACTAAAAGTACTGAGAGCGCAAATCGATACAATACAAATCTCGCCGATTTGATCAAAAATTTCCCAACTAAACGCCAAATTATGACCCCCTTTGCGCCATTTTGAACCCATGAAATAATAGTCATGTTTCAGGCGCAAAAAAGTTGCATTTTCGCAAACAGTGACAAATTATGCGCTGTTTTGGGACCTTGAAAGAGCGTGTTGCGTTCCAGGCGCAAAAAATTATAGTGAAAACTGCGATTTCATAAACATTGACAAAAATATTGTTCTTATAGAGACACGAATTCAAATTATGCGCCATTTTGGGCACTTGAAATAATATTCTATGTTTCATGGGCAAAAAAATGCATTTTTTCAAAGACAGACAATCAAATTATTCTTATCAAGACACTAGTCGGAAATTTATGCGCCGTTTTGAGTCCTTGAAACAATAGTTTACGTTCCAGGCGCAAAAACTATACTGAAAACTGCGATTTCACAAACATTGACAATGGCATTGTTTCTATAGAGACCCCAACTTAAATTATGCGCCATTTTGAGCAATTGAAATAATAATCTACGTTTCAGGGGCAAATTGCGTTTTCTCAAATAGTGACAATAAAATTCTTCTTAGAAGGACACTAATCGTAAATTATGCGCCATTTTAGGACCTTGAAACAAAAGTATGCGTTCCTGGTCCAAAAAACAAACATTGAAAATATCACTGTTCTTATACAAACACAAATTCAAATTATGCGCCATTTTGGACCATTCAAATAATAGTCTATGTTTCAAGGGCAAAGAATTTCCGTTTTTTCACACAATTGACAATGAAATTGTTCTTATAAGGACACTCACAGCAAATTAAGCGCCGTTTTGAGTCCTTGAAACAACAGTTTGCTTTGCAGGCGCAAAAATTTATAGCGAAAATTGCGACTTCACAAACACTGACAATGACATTGTTCTTACACAGACCCCAACTCAAAGTATGCGCCATTTTGAGCCCTTGAGATAATAGTCTATGTTTCAGGGGCAAAAAGTTGCGTATTTTCAAACTGTCACAATCAAATTGTTCTTATAAACGCACTAGTCGCAAATTATGCGCCGTTTTGAACACTAGAAATAATAGTTGGCGTTCCAGGCGCATAAAATTATAGTGAAATCTGCAATTTCCCAAACACTTACAATTACATTGTTCTTATTATAGAGACGCCAATTCAAGTTATGCGCCATTTTGGGCTCTTCAAATAATGGTCTATGTTTCAGGAGCAAAAAAGTTGCGTTTTTTTTAAACGATGACATTAAATTGTTCTTATAAGGGCACTAATCGCAAATTATGCGCCGTTTTGAGCCCTAGAAATAATAGTTTGCGTTCCAGATGCAACAAATTATAGTGAAAACGTTCTTATAGACACCAATTCAAATTATGCGCCATTTTGGACCCTTGAGATTTGAGTCTATGTTTCAGGGGCAAAAAAGTTGCGTTTTCTCAACAGTGATAAATTATGCGCTGTTTTGGGACCTTGAAAGAACGAGTTGCGTTCCAGACGCAAACAATTATAGTGAAAACTGCGATTGCATAAACAATGACAATAGCATTGTTCTTAAAGGGAGAGAAATTGAAATTATGCGCCATTTTGGGCCCTTGACATAATAGTCTATGTTCCAAAGGCAAAAAAGTTGCATTTTGTATCAATAACAATAAAATTGTTCTTAAAAGGACACTAACTGCAAATTATGCGCCGGTTTGGGTCCTTGAAACAATAGTGTGCGCTCCAGGCGCACAAAAATATTGTGAAAACTGCGATTTCACAAACATTTACAATAACATTGTTCTTATAGAGACAACAATTCAAATTATGCGCCATTTTGAGCCCTTGAAATAATAGTCATGTTTCAGGGCCAAAAAAGTTGTGTTCTCTCAAACAGTGAAAATAAAATGTTCTTATAAGGACCCTAATCGCAAATTATGCGCTGTTTTGGGACCTTAAAACAATATTTTGCGTTCCAAGCGCAAAAAATTATAGTGAAAACTGCGATTTTCCAAACACTGACAATTACATTGTACTTATAGAGACACCAATTCAAATTATGCGCCATTTTGAGTCCTTGAAATAATAGTCTATGTTTCAGAGGCAAAAAAGTTACGTTTTCTCAAATAATGACAATAAAATTGTTCTCATAAACGCACTAGTCGCAAATTATGCGCCATTTTGAACCATAGAAATTATAATTTGCGTTCCAAGCGCAAAAAATTATAATGAAAACTGCGATTTCCCAAACAATGACAATTACATTGTTCTTATAGAAACACCAATTCAAATTATGCGCCATTTTGAGTCCTTGAAATAATAGTCTATGTTTCAGAGGCAAAAAAGTTACGTTTTCTCAAACAATGACAATAAAATTGTTCTTATAAACGCACTTGTCGCGAATTATGCGCCATTTTGAACCATAGAAATAATAATTTGCGTTCCAAGCGCAAAAAATTATAGTGAAAATTGCGATTTCCCAAACACTGACAATTACATTGTTCTTATAGAGACACCAATTCAAATTATGAGCCATTTTTGGCCCTTGAAATAATAGTCTATGTTTCAGAGGCAAAAAAGTTACGATTTCTCAAACAATGACAATAAAATTGTTCTTATAAACGCACTAGTCGCAAATTATGCGCCATTTTGAACCATAGAAATAATAATTTGCACTCCAAGCGCAAAAAATTATAGTGAAATCTGCGATTTTCCAAACACTGACAATTACATTGTTCTTATAGAGACACCAATTCAAATTATGCGCCATATTTGGCCCTTGAAATAATAGTCTATGTTTCAGGGGCAAAAAAGTTACGTTTTCTCAAACAATGACAATCAAATTGCTCGTATAAACGCACTAGTCGCAAATTATGCGCCATTTTGAACCATAGAAATAATAATTTGCGTTCCAAGCGCAAAAAATTATAGTGAAAACTGCGATTTTCCAAACACTGACAATTACATTGTTCTTAGAGAGACACCAATTCAAATTATGCGCCATTTTGAGTCCTTGAAATAATAGTCTATGTTTCAGAGGCAAAAAAGTTACGTTTTCTCAAACAATGACAATAAAATTGTTCTTATAAACGCACTAGTCGCAAATTATGCGCCATTTTGACCCATAGAAATAATAATTTGCGTTCCAAGCGCAAAAAATTATAGTGAAAACTGCGATTTTCCAAACACTGACAATTACATTGTACTTATAGAGACACCAATTCAAATTATGCGCCATTTTGAGTCCTTGAAATAATAGTCTATGTTTCAGAGGCAAAAAAGTTACGTTTTCTCAAATAATGACTATAAAATTGTTCTCATAAACGCACTAGTCGCAAATTATGCGCCATTTTGAACCATAGAAATTATAATTTGCGTTCCAAGCGCAAAAAATTATAATGAAAACTGCGATTTCCCAAACAATGACAATTACATTGTTCTTATAGAAACACCAATTCAAATTATGCGCCATTTTGAGTCCTTGAAATAATAGTCTATGTTTCAGAGGCAAAAAAGTTACGATTTCTCAAACAATGACAATAAAATTGTTCTTATAAACGCACTAGTCGCAAATTATGCGCCATTTTGAACCATAGAAATAATAATTTGCACTCCAAGCGCAAAAAATTATAGTGAAATCTGCGATTTTCCAAACACTGACAATTACATTGTTCTTATAGAGACACCAATTCAAATTATGCGCCATATTTGGCCCTTGAAATAATAGTCTATGTTTCAGGGGCAAAAAAGTTATGTTTTCTCAAACAATGACAATCAAATTGCTCGTATAAACACACTAGTCGCAAATTGTGCGCCATTTTGAACCATAGAAATAATAATTTGCGTTCCAAGCGCAAAAAATTATAATGAAAACTGCGATTTTCCAAACACTGACAATTACATTGTTCTTAGAGAGACACCAATTCAAATTATGCGCCATTTTGAGTCATTGAAATAATAGTCTATGTTTCAGAGGCAAAAAAGTTACGTTTTCTCAAATAATGACAATAAAATTGTTCTCATAAACGCACTAGTCGCAAATTATGCGCCATTTTGAACCATAGAAATTATAATTTGCGTTCCAAGCGCAAAAAATTATAATGAAAACTGCGATTTCCCAAACAATGACAATTACATTGTTCTTATAGAAACACCAATTCAAATTATGCGCCATTTTGAGTCCTTGAAATAATAGTCTATGTTTCAAAGGCAAAAAAGTTACGATTTCTCAAACAATGACAATAAAATTGTTCTTATAAACGCACTAGTCGCAAATTATGCGCCATTTTGAACCATAGAAATAATAATTTGCATTCCAAGCGCAAAAAATTATAGTGAAATCTGCGATCTTCCAAACACTGACAATTACATTGTTCTTAGAGAGACACCAATTCAAATTATGCGCCATTTTGAGTCCTTGAAATAATAGTCTATGTTTCAGAGGCAAAAAAGTTACGTTTTCTCAAATAATGACAATAAAATTGTTCTCATAAACGCACTAGTCGCAAATTATGCGCCATTTTGAACCATAGAAATTATAATTTGCGTTCCAAGCGCAAAAAATTATAGTGAAAACTGCGATTTCCCAAACACTGACAATTACATTGTACTTATAGAAACACCAATTCAAATTATGCGCCATTTTGAGTCCTTGAAATAATAGTCTATGTTTCAGAGGCAAAAAAGTTACGTTTTCTCAAACAATGACAATAAAATTGTTCTTATAAACGCACTTGTCGCGAATTATGCGCCATTTTGAACCATAGAAATAATAATTTGCGTTCCAAGCGCAAAAAATTATAGTGAAAATTGCGATTTCCCAAACACTGACAATTACATTGTTCTTATAGAGACACCAATTCAAATTATGAGCCATTTTTGGCCCTTGAAATAATAGTCTATGTTTCAGAGGCAAAAAAGTTACGATTTCTTAAACAATGACAATAAAATTGTTCTTATAAACGCACTTGTCGCAAATTATGCGCCATTTTGAACCATAGAAATAATAATTTGCGTTCCAAGCGCAAAAAATTATAGTGAAAACTGCGATTTTCCAAACACTGACAATTACATAGTACTTATAGAGACACCAATTCAAATTATGCGCCATTTTGAGTCCTTGAAATAGTAGTCTATGTTTCAAAGGCAAAAAAGTTACGTTTTCTCAAACAATGACAATCAAATTGCTCTTATAAACACACTAGTCGCAAATTGTGCGCCATTTTGAACCATAGAAATAATAATTTGCGTTCCAAGCGCAAAAAATTATAGTGAAATCTGCGATTTTCCAAACACTGACAATTACATTGTTCTTAGAGAGACACCAATTCAAATTATGCGCCATTTTTGGCCCTTGAAATAATAGTCTATGTTTCAGGGGCAAAAAAGTTACGTTTTCTCAAACAATGACAATAAAATTGTTCTTATAAACGCACTTGTCGCAAATTATGCGCCATTTTGAACCATAGAAATAATAATTTGCGTTCCAAGCGCAAAAAATTATAGTGGAAATTGCGATTTCCCAAACACTGACAATTACATTGTTCTTATAGAGACACCAATTCAAATTATGCGCCATTTTTGGCCCTTGAAATAATAGTCGATGTTTCAGGGGCAAAAAAGTTACGTTTTCTCAAACAATGACAATAAAATTGTTCTTATAAACGCACTTGTCGCAAATTATGCGCCATTTTGAACCATAGAAATAATAATTTGCGTTCCAAGCGCAAAAAATTATAGTGAAATCTGCGATTTTCCAAACACTGACAATTACATTGTTCTTAGAGAGACACCAATTCAAATTATGCGCCATTTTTGGCCCTTGAAATAATAGTCTATGTTTCAGGGGCAAAAAAGTTACGTTTTCTCAAACAATGACAATAAAATTGTTCTTATAAACGCACTTGTCGCAAATTAT